>NC_067153.1:50600916-50848416 GCF_903995435.1 Acomys russatus
TTCTGGGTATATTCCAAGGAGTGGAATAGCTGGGTCTTAAGGAAGCCCTAGTCCCATTTTTCTGAGATAGCACCAGATAGATTTCCAAAGTGGCTGTACTAGTTTGCATTCCCACCAGCAATGAAGGAGTGTTCCTCTCTCCCCACATCCTTGCCAGCATGTGGTGTCACTTGAATTTTTGATCTTGGCCATTCTGATAGGTGTAAGATGGAATCTCAGAGTTGTTTGAATTGTATTTCCCTGATGACTAAGGAGGTTGAGCATTTCTTTAAGTGTTTCTTAGCCATTTGATATTCCTCTCTTGAGAATTCTGTTTAGTTCCAAGACCCATTTCTCAATTGGGTTATTTGGTTTGGTGGTGTTTAATTTCTTGAGTTCTTTATATATTTTGGATATTAGCCCTTTGTCTGATGTAGGGTTGGTGAAGATTTTTTCCCAGTCTGTAGGCTGTCGCTTTGTTTTCTTGACAGTGTCTCCTGCCTTACAGAAGCTTCTCAGCCTCATGAGGACCCATTTATTAATGGTTGACATTAAGGCCTGGGCTGTTGGTGTTCTGTTCCGGAAGTTGTCTCCTGTGCCAATATGTTCCAGGCTCTTCCCCACTTTTTCTTCTAAGTGACTTAGTGTCTCTGGTTTTATGTTGAGGTCTTTAATCCACTTGGATTTGAGTTTTGTGCAAGGTGACAAATATGGGTCCAGTTGCATTTTTTTACACATAGACCTCTAGTTAGACCAGCACCATTTGTAGAAGATGCCATTCTTTTTCCATTGAATGGATTTGGCTTCTTTGTCAAAAATCAAGTGACCATATGTGTGTGGATTCATATCTGGGTCTTCGATTCAATTCCACTGATCAACCAGCCTGTTGCTATGCCAGTACCATGCTGTTTTAATTACTATTGCTTTATAGTACAGTTTGAGATCAGGTATGGAGATTCCTCCGGAGTAACTTTTCTTGTACAAGATTGTTTTAGCTATTCTGGGTTTTTTTTCCATATGAAGTTCAGAATTGAACTTTCAATGTTTTTAAAAAATCGTGTAGGTATTTTGATAGGGATTGCATTGAATCTGTAGATTGCTTTTGGCAGGATGGCCATTTTTACTATGTTAATTCTCCCAATCCATGAGCAAGGAAGATCATTCCATCTTCTTGGGTCATCTTCAATCTCTTTCTTCAGAGTTTTGAAATTTTTTTCAAACAAGTCCTTCACTTGCTTAGTTAGAGTAACTCCTAGATATTTTATATTGCTTGTGGCTAATGTAAAGGGTGTGGTTTTCCTAATTTCTGCCTCTGCAAGCTTGTCATTTGTGTATAGGAAAGCTACAGACTTTTTTGAGTTAATTTTGTATCCAGCTAATTTGCTGAAGGTGTTTATCAGTTGTAGGAGTTCTCTGGTGGAATTTTGAGGGTCACTTATATACATTATCATATCATCTGCAAATAGGGATAATTTGACTTCCTCCTTTCCCATTTGGATACCCTTGATCTCCTTTTGTTGTCTTATTGCTCTGGCTAGAACTTTGAGTACTATATTGAAGAGATATGGAGAGAGTGGGCAGCCTTGCCTTGTTCCCGATTTTAGAGGAATTTCCTTGAGTATCTCACCATTTACTTTGATTTTGGCTATTGGCTTGCTGTATATAGCCTTTATTATGTGACAAAGTGCTTTTAATACTGGAAGTGGTGGGTACTTTTTCCATTTCTGTCTAAGACGTGACACAGTTGACCTGGAGTTGGAACAGAGGATGGCTTTCCTCCTGGTTTGGTTCCCCACCCTGACCTGTGAAGGTTAAAAATTCATTGTTAATTTAGCAGGGTCTAGAATCCCCTAAGAGACAAAGCTCTGGGCATCTCTGAAGCAGTTTCTATTTTATGTTAACTGAAGTGGGATTACCCACCAAAAAGAGGGGTGGCGCCATTCTCTGGGCAAGGGCCTATGACTATATAAAAGATGAGCTGCAGTATTCATCCATGTCTGCTTCCGGACAGTAGATGCAATGTGACCCATCACTTCAAGCTCCCACCTCCACTCCCTTCTGCCAGGTCGGACTGTGCCCTCAAACTATGCACCTCAACGAATTGTTCCTTCCTTAATCTGTTTTTGTCAAGTATTTTACCACAGCACTGAGAAAAGCAACTAGTACATGACTTGACCCAGGCCCACACTCCAGAGGCCACAAGCCCTTTTCTGCTGGTCCCTGTAGCTTCTTATGACATATACGTATAACACCAGGAGACCTCATCTTTTTCCCAGCATCCATGGGTATCCACACTCCTGAGAAGTGTAACTGTCATACTGAAACTAGCATTGGGCAACACAAAGGACATGGGGCACCTTGTCAGCCTGAGTGAGCGCTGACAGAAACACTTATGCCCATATTGTAATGATTACCGACTGTGTCCTCAAATCTGACCATTTTTTATGAAGATAGTAATGGGCTCTGAGGCCCTCCATGCGAAACAGAGTCGTCCGCTTTGGCCAGTTTTGCATTGGTCCCAAAATAGCTGCGCACTGGTCATCGCTCCCACGCTCCCGTGTTCATCTGGATTCAATTACATCGCTGCATATTTCTGGGCCGCTGGTTTATCATGTAAGAATATAATTTAAGAGTGATCTGCACCTCACATTCCATATTTAGGAAAAAAATTAAGTCAAAAGTAATGAATGCCACTTGTCTCTCCACAGCCATGTGCAAGGCATTTGGGCCCTTTAAATTCTTTATTGAGGGCAGAGTGATGAGGATGAGGGGACAAGGGGCATTAGTGGGTCTGTGCTCACATTACTGGACCAAACCCTCCATTACCGCGGCCCTCTGGATGTTCAGAAAAGCTCCCGGTTCCACCTTTGTCTTAGATAATGTGCCCACAGTTTAGATGCATTTTCAATTTGAGTTGTATTTTCAAGCAATTCAGAATTTATAGACAACTGTAAATCAGAGCATTAAATTAATAGCATAATGAATATGGTGTGGCCGGCTTTTGTAATGCAGATAAGTCTATGTTCCTTTATTTTTATGTGCTAAGCAGACCCTGCACTTTTGAAATGAATAAAAGCTGTGTTTTTAAAGTACCATGTCTCAACAGTGGGTGTCAACACCCTGCCTCTGTGTAACTTAGTCCCATAGTATCTTTGCACCAGCAACTGGTCTTACACTGAGAGAGGGAGGCAGCTGGTCATACAATTGGGAGGGGGCAGCTGGTCACTCAACTGAGAGAGGTGGGGGACGACATCTGGTCCCTCAGCTGGGAGAGGGGGCAGCTGGTCACTCAGCTGTGAACCCCCAGTTGGGGCCCAGAGGTCTGGAGGACAAGAACCCAGACCAACTGCCTCCCAACTGCTGTCTTATGACAAACTTACCTTCTGCCTGTGACAGAAGGTGACAGCCTTGGGAACCTGCTTGCTACTATCTTCCCTACAAGCCTCCCAACTTTAGCTATAGCCATGACCCTCCCTGGACCCTGAGCACAGCAGGTGTCAACCTGGAGGACAAACTTCTCAGTATATTCCCACTGTGATGAACAGGACTCTGGAACTACCCTGAACCTGGTGTGGGTGTGGCCCCCAAGTAAGACCTCCCATTTAAGGTTTTCCCAGGGGTTGCCTTTAGTGCTGGGGTCAGTACCTGCAAAACCCACCACTGAGCTAATGCAGGTTTGTTGTAAATGGGATCACATGGTGAGACCATGCAAGGGGGTGCAGCCTGTCAAAACCAAGCAGAGCCTGGAGGTAGTGCTCACTATGTATTTT
Source organism: Acomys russatus (assembly GCF_903995435.1). Taxonomy (NCBI): domain Eukaryota; kingdom Metazoa; phylum Chordata; class Mammalia; order Rodentia; family Muridae; genus Acomys; species Acomys russatus. Next base: position 50,604,666 of record NC_067153.1, read on the forward strand.
GTCTAATGAGTATTTATTCACTATTTTCTTCATCTCCTCCTCGTCTTGAAGCTATGTAAATAACTGTACTGTGGCTCAAGTCCTAAGAAGAATGAATCATGAAATATGACCCAAGGAAGGAATGTGCATCTCCAACCAGAATAACCCTGGGATGAGAGTGACCTGGGGATTCCTGGCCCACCTATGATCTCCAGGGGTCTAGGACAGTGCCTCTTACCTCCTATGTGGCATTTCAGAGGCACCCATGGCCCTTCTCCATACTGCCAGATTCCTTAGACCAGAACACAGAGGCTATGAAACCTATCTGGGGAGCCTTTGTCTTTACCCTTACTGTGTAGTGGTAGCCACAGAGAGGAGCCAAAGACAAGGGGCCCACACTCAGAAGTTTCTAGACTTCTGAGGAACCCCACCTGGATCAAACCATGTGTTTCCTGTTCAATTATTTTCACACTGGGATGACCTAGTCATAGGACATGGTCCCCAAGACCAAATGCATTAAGAACCATATGATTCTAGCATCCAGTTGTAGTCCTGTACATAAAAGAGATATGGGAGAGGGTCATTTGTATATTTGAGTAGTATGGCAACTGTGAGAAGGGTGGGTCCTGGAGCTTGCGTCACATGGAGAGCAACCTTTCAACCAAAGACATAGGAAACAAGCCTGGTGAGGATGCTGCAGTGTGGGCACTCGGAGCCCCTCTGCCCAGCCCTGGATTCCTACATCAGAAAGTAGTTTCTGAACAGGCATTCAGATAGGCCCAGATCTGAGGGGAAAAAAGACCCTGTGGTGAGAAGGCAGAGACTTGGCCAATGTGAGGACACAAAACTCAAAACTCAACCAATAGCAGCTGAGAATGTGACTTAGGTCTCAGCCTGAACTGCTCCTTTATGATACTGTAGCTTCCCCTCACTTCAGTTAGATCATTTGAAAGAGGGGTAAAATTGGAACTGACTACATAGATTGCAGTGAGGACCAAAGCAAACCTCGTATTAAAAAACCTCATGGACCCTGTGAGTCAGTAGCCAGAAGCATACGCTGTGTTCATGGACAGAAGCTGTGATCAGGACACACTTTGTGCAGTAGGTGAGATATGGGGACATGCTCCATGCAGTAGGTAAGAGCTATGGAACAGGACAGGCTACATGTAGTAAATGGGAAACTGTGGTTTCCGAGCTCCTCACTGCCTTTAGTTCACCAGGGCTGCCAGAGACCACAGCACTGGCTAGCAGTATAAACATTTGTCTGGGATAGAAAGTTTAGAGCAGCAGTTGGCGGAGTTAGTGTTCAGCAAGGACTTTGCTGTGCGCCAGACAGTCATCTTTTCACTGAGCCTTCCAAAGGCCAAGCTAGCTCTCAGATGTTTATGGAAAAAGCCAGCCCTAACTGACTAGAACAGTACCACCACCTCTCACCACCCCTTTTACTCTCTAGATGTGACTGCGATGCATTAAAGACTCAACCATTGAAGCGGGGGGGGGGGCGACCAATGTTGGGTCTAAAACACTTTACCAAGGATGTTGCCAAGATGTTTATGATGGTTAGAGAGCAGAAGATGCTTTTAAAGGAGAAAAAAAAGGGGGAGGGAAAGGGAGTGCGGGAAGAGGAGGAGAAGGAAGGAGAAGAAGGAGGAGGAGGAAGGAGGAGGGGGGAAGAAAGAAGCAGAGAGGAGGAGGAGAAGAGGAGGAGGAGGAGCAGGAGAAGGAGGAGACAATGGGAAAGGGCAGAAGAAGAGAGAGGTAAAAAGAGAGAGAAGGGAAGAGAGAGAGAGAGAGAGAGAGAGAATGAATGAGATAAAGACTCCTTGCCAGCAGTGACCATATGATTCATATGCTCAGAAGGTAAAAAACAGACCATGTAGCTATGATGTAGAGCACCAGAAGCCTGACAATAGCATGTGTGGTCATTGGTGTCAAATGTTTAACTTGACAGAACCTAGAATCACCTGGAGAGAGAACTGTGCTGAGGAATTGCCATCAGTGAACCCATGGCCTGTAGGCATATCCATGGGGGATTGTCTTAATTAGTTGATTGATGTGGGGAAGACCCAGCCTCCCATGAGCAGCATCTTCCCTGCACTAGTCAAGAAACAACTGGCAGAAATAGTGATTCATTAGAGTGGCTTACTAGCTCTGGGTTGGGTAGTCTACAATGGATATCTTCCCACCAATAGACCAAGAATCCAGTAGTTGTTCAGTCTATATGAACTGATGCCTAGCAGTCCCAGTCTCCTGTGAGAGTCCCAGGGAAGTCCTAGAGGGATGCAAGCCTTCCGTCAATACTGGAGTAGAAAGGAATACGTTCTAGTACTGGTGAGAGAATGACTCAGCAGAAGGACAGATGGACTGGCCAGTGAGTAGAAGGACACAAAGGCAAAAAAAGAAAAAGTTTCCTTCCTACTGTTTCTTTATGTAGGCTACCACCAAAAGGTGTGGATCAGATTTAGGGTGGGCTTTCCCGCCTCAAATTATCCACTTAAAAAGATCCCTGGTGTGTGTGCCCATCTGCTTGAGTTTTTATGGACTCCAGATGAAGTCAAACTGACAACCAAGACTTGCCATCACAGTTCCCTATGTAAGAGTTCCTGTACTACTAAGACTGGGAAAGATGCAGGTGAGTGCGCATGCATCCATTTTTCCTCTGCTCTCGTGATGGTACCTAGAGTCCCTGCCTTGGCTTCCTTGCAGCAGTGGGCTGTAATCCGGGCTTGTAATTCAAATAAACAAGGCCCTTTCTCCCTTAAGTCATCTCCAGTCAGCTCATTCCATCACAGCAACTGAAATGAAGGTAGAACAGTGTATCAGAGGTTGGAAGTGGCCAGCCCATTGGGAGTCTAGGTAGATTTCAAGCCAATCTGTGATCTGGAGAAAGAGCCCGGTGGGCCAGATGGCAACAGCCAAAAAGAGGAAAGTCCTAGTCATATCCACTCTGAGCCAGTCATGGCACTAGTCACGGCACTAGCTATTTCAAGAGGACACTGGTCATGGAGTTGTATGCTGGGTGGACCTCATAGCCCCCAAACCTTAGGGTTGGTGATAAGTTTATGGTCAATACAACATGAGAAGAATTCGTAACAGGGAGATGAAGAAAAACAATTTATTAATGTTAATAAATCCTCCGATAAAACTTCCAGGAGGACCTATGGTGATAAATTGAATAATTACGAGTGTAATTATGACTAACTAGAAGTGTAATTTCATGCTAATGCAATAATAATGACACAAAAGTGTAGATCATGAATTTTAACTGCTTCGTTATTTCACATTTCCACAAGTATGGACCCAAAAAAAAAAAAAAAAAAAAACCCTCCCAGAAATCTGATCAAATTATGGTTGACTGAGAAAGAGAAAGTGCTCTTGGACTAAATAGACATGGCTTTGATTATCTTTACTGGACTGCAAAATGGTCTTATGCTAATTAGGATCTTGAAGATACTAAATGCTGAAAGCAGGTGATCTGCAGAACAGCAGTTTTCTGAGTCAAAGGCCCGTGATTAGCACAGCTCTTGGTGTCTGGAGTAAGACGCAATGCCAGGAGGAAAGAAGGGATAACAGAAAAGCTGTGTTTCACCTTGTAAAACTGTTAGGAGAACAGAGAGCTGGGGGAGTGCATAGGGATGCTGCCACGAGAAACACAGCTAGCTACGCAGCACCCATTAGAATCCAAGACAGCCCAGATAAGCCAGGAACCTTGCCAGAACAGTAGAGCATGGTGAGGTAGATGGTATGAGTAGCTCTCTGCAGGCAGCAAGGTTTTATGTCTTGGTGTCTATTCTAGGGTCTCTCATTCTATATGACCAAATAAAACACTAAGAATCATACTTAGGCCATGAGAGCACCCCATTGTGAGCAAAAGGCACCACAATGGGTGAAAAGCCAGGCTAGCTCTCAAGCTAAGAACAGTGGGAGCATGTGTACTCACTCGAAAGACTCAGGTAGCTCTCTTGGGATCAGTCCACCACACTCTGCCACATCCCCTGATGGCTGTGTTTCTTCCCATGGGTACCCAAGGATTCAAGTGTGCTTTGTTCAGGCTTGACCCTTATTCAGCAGGAGAGATTTCCTTCTACATAAGGGTTAATTCATGTGGGGATGAAAGCATCCATAAGCCCACTTTAAGAACTGGACAAATGGCACCCTACATTGATAAACTACTCTAGGAACATATGAACCCCAGCTGCTGAGCTTCCTTAGGATGCTCTCAGTCTTTGATCACAGCATGCCCATTCTGATGGAGGGCTATGGCCTATGGCCTCAGTTTGCTTCTCCCCAGTGCCTGGGATGGGAGCTACTTTTAATGCACTATTTGTTCTCCATGTAGCTTCTCTTTTGAGTGGTTTATGAATATCTTGGTTTTTCTGAGGCGGGGCTGGGGTATCTTCTTGTTGAGTTGTGTGCTTGTGAAGGACTTCTGCATGCAATCTATGTGCTTTCCTCAGTGGCTCACCTCACCAATGCTTCCTCCTTGTCTGCAGCTTGTCTCTCAGCTCTGTTAATGATCTTTTGGAGACCAGAAGTTTCTTCGACAGATTTTACTTTTCAGTAACGAAGCGTTTCTTTTTCTTTCCTACATAAAGTTACAGAAGTTTTTAGATGTTTTAGAGTCTACCTTCAGTATTTTAAGCCCTGACCCAATTTTGAGTTAGGTATGGATGAACCCCCCCCCTCTCTGCATGTTTATACCAACTGTCCCAACACACCATATCTTGGAAGAGAACCCTTTCCTTACTGAATTGTTTTCACAGCTTTATCAAAATCGTCTGCTCACATATGTCCTGGTCTATTTCTGTACCGTCTGCTTTGTTCTGTGCAGAGACAGATCTATTTCCAACCACGTCCTTGTCCTGCTCAAAGTTGTTTGGGATACCCAAGGTCCTCTGCTTTATGTGAAATTGAAGATGAGCCAGACAGTTTCTAGGAAAGGCTGGCTAGGACATCAGCTGGAGCCCAGTAGGACCTATGCATCAGTGGGAGGACAGACATCAGAGCCACTGTGAGACTTCTGACTCCCTGAGTTCATTATCTCTGTGGAGTTTCCCTGCTGTCTCTGAGAGGGGCCAATGAGATGGCTCAGTGGGTAAGGCACTGGCTTCTAAGCCCTGATGACCTGGGTTCAACTCCTGGAACCTACATAATGGAAAGCGAGAACACAGTTGTCCTGTGATCTCCTTATGTGTCCACATGTGTGCCCCATATATTTGATTGCTCTCTTCTCCCTCCTCACACACACATACACACAGAGAGAGGAAGAGAGAGGGAGAGACATAGGTTACTGTAGGTTATTGTCTGCAGTCAACACTTTCTAGCGTGTAAACTTGAGTTACCTTTATGTTCCAGCCTCAGTCTCCCTATCTGTAAAATGGGGTTGACACACACTATGGGGTTAGGGACAATCAGAGACACTGCTCAAAATATAACTAGTTCAGAACTTTGGAGCGAAACCCTAGCTCTACCATTTCCAGCAGTGTCATAATTGTTTGGAGCCTTTCTTTGCTAAGCACTGTGCACATAAAGCCACAGGCTAGGAAACCCCATTTGACGCTGAGCAGAAGTGTGGGTGCAAATGTCTATCTTACTCTTAGGAGGAACTCATCCTGCCTTTTGCTCTGAGTCCAACATCAGTTTATGTTTAGCTCGAGATGCTTTTAGTCTTCTGTTCCCAGCTTGCCGCGACGCTTCTTCATGGAGATGCCTTCAGCTCTATAAGGAACTCGCTGTCCTTTTCATCAGCTAATACCATTGTGCCCTCATCTCTTTATCCATTGCTAATGTGGTGAGTTCTATTAACTGGCTTTCGGGTGCTCAACAACCTGAGCCTACCGATGATCTACTCCTCTTGCTTCTGTTTTCTAAGACTCCAGTTGGAATCTTTGCATCTTTCCGTGTCTGACAAGGGCTGCCCTAATCTTCTTTTTTCCTTGCCTGGTTTCCTTCAGATTTGGGTCACAGAAGTGGCCATCCTTGTTATAGTGAGGAAGAGGGTGGGATGAGCACACTGGCGTCCTGGGAGTCTATAGCATTTGCTGGAAAGGCTGTCTGTTCTGAAAGTCTCCTTTATGAAAGTGGTGCTCTGTTGCTTCCCTTTGTTATCTGGTCATCTTTACTGCACCCTGCTCCTAGTTGGGGACCTGTTTTCTTCTGATTTATTAGGATTAAACTTTATCCCTTGATTACAGTTTCTAGAAGTCACTAAAGAAGATCTTTCTTTTCCAGCCAGGTTGTCCTTAAGACCTGTGCTGGCACCATAAGGACAACAGTAGTCTGTGGTATCTTTGTTTCTGTTAAAAATGCATTCTAAATTTCCTTTCAAATTGTTTCCTTTTCTGGTGTAATTTGGTTTCCAAATATTTGAGAAAGTTTGAAGAATGTTTTTCTTGCTGGTCTCTAGTTTAATTTCATTTTATCCACAGACAGCCTTTGTATGACCTCAACCCTTTTCAGTTTACAGACATATTTTTTTCAGGATCTATAACATAGTTTGTCTTCATAAAGTCCCCAAATTCCAAGAATAACGACTGTGTTTCCAGATGAGTATTTTCCAAGCTGTCCTATTTAGATGTCTATATTGCTGATGAATTTCCATGCAGTTACTTGACACTCATTGAGACAATAGTTTTGAAACCTCACTATAATTGTAGTTGCTATTAAAAAAAAAAAAACCCCACTTTATTGTATTAGCTTTTCCTCTATGTGACTTGAAGCATCCTCATTAAATATTCAAAGGGTTATAATAGGGCCTGGAGAACCATCCTTATCCTGACAAAACCACACCATCGGATGATGTTTGCTGTGCGATGGGAACTACAAAATGGTTGGCAAGTAACACCTACTTTCATTATCCCTTTCAACCTCAACCTCACTGTGTTCAAAGTCCTTGGGTCATGCCTTATATAGATTCTTTTTTAATTTTGATATATGGGTTTCCCGCCCCCCTCATGTGTTCACATAAGTGGAGTACCCAGAGGCCAGAAGAGGACACTGGATTTCCTGGAGCAAGAAGCATAGATTGTAGTGAGCCTGAGCCACCCAATATGAATGCTGGGAAATCAAACTTAGGTCCTCTGCAAGAGCAGAACTTGCTCTTCACCACCAAGCCATCGCTCCAGCCCCTGGGTCTTGCTCTTTAAAAGAAACTATCTTTTTGTTCTCACCATTTGTGTTTACTCTCAGTATCAATACATATTGCAAGTCATTTGCATCTCTTCTATGTTTCGTTCTTTTTACTCCTTCCTTAGTTCTTTGGTACTGTCCAATCACCTTCTAATTCCCACTGTCTGTCAGTCCAGGTCTGTGGCTGCCTTGCTGTCTGCAATGGATTTAACACTCAGAGTATCTGATTCTCCATCCTCATGGCATATACCCAGGCCACTCTGTACCACTCACAGACAGTGTAGAAACAGGCAATTCTTCCCCATCAGTTTGTGCTTTAGTCAATGATACCTCCTGCCCCACTTTACAGAGAGAACTAGAGTGTGGTTTGTCCTGCTCAGTCTCTGGCTAAGAACACAGACACGGGTGAGATCAACAGCCGGGGACACAGACACAGTCAAAACAAACAGACACAAAAACAGACACCACTCAAAATGTACTTAGCAACCTAGAAATTTCAAGAGAAAAACTGAAAACCTTTAGCAGTCGGGAGAGATCCATAGTTTGACTTGGCACTCAGGAACAATATACACAGTGAGTAAGCAAAGGTCCATCAGAAACTATACTGCCCCCTCCCCACAGACAATAGTCATAAATGTATTAGCTGTGTATCGATCAATAAATAATAGCTCTATCAAGACCATGCAAAAGGAATTAACATGTCAGATGGTGACATCAAAAGAGCTGTGAGGGCCAGTCATGGTCCCTCTTCAATAAGGCATCCACCAGATTCCAACAATAGTTGGACTCTTGAGAGTGAGTGCTGAATTCCCAGGACCTACGGTGAAGCTGGCGTGTGATGTGATCTACACACCAGAACAGTGAGGACACACCTCTGCACCTGTTACTTGTGTGCCACTGCCACAGACTGAACTGTGCCCTGGTTTTCATAGGCTTAAGGCCTTCACTGCCACTGGAGATGAGGAAGTTTTTAATATTTATTTTTTACTATCTCTGTGTGTGCATGCACGTATATGCACAGGTGAGTGCAAGTGCCCTCAGAGGCCAGAGATATTGGGCTATCTGGAGCTGGCATCACAGGTAGCTATGAGCCACCAACATCGGTTCTGAGAACTGAACTTGGGTCTCCTATAGGAGTAGTGTGAGCTCTTAACTCCTGAGCTCTTGCCCTCTCTGTAGCCCCTGGCAACTGGGTTATAAGAAATCACTGGGGTTCAATGAGTTCATAAGTTGGGGCCAATTCCTACAAGACTTAGAAGATAAAAAGACACCACAGGCCTTTATTCTGACCTGTGGGATATAGTTTGTCTGTGATATCTTTCTTTTACTTTAAAAAAAATTACATTTATTTATTTATTTTATTGTGTATATTCATGTGCATGCTTGCATACATACATGCCACAGTGCCCATGTGAAGATCAGAGGGCAACCTACAGGTATCAAGTCTCTCTCTCTCTCTCTCTCTCTCTCTCTCTCTCTCTCTCTCTCTCTCTCTCTCTCTCTCTCTCTCTCTCTCTCTCTCTCTCTCTCTCATGTGGTTCCATGGATCAAACTCAGGACATAAGGCAAGCACCAAAGCACTGCCATCCACAAAGTCATCTTGTTGCCCCTGTGATAATTTTTTCTTTTCTTTTCTTCTCTCTCCTTTTCTTTATTCCTTCGTGTGTGTGTGTGTGTGTGTGTGTGTGTGTGTGTGTGTGTGTGTGTGTGTGTGTGTGTACAGGCTTTCTCTATGTAGCCTTGGTTGTCCTGGACTCACTTTGTAAACCAGGTTGTCCTCAAACTCACAAAGATCTGCCTGCCTCAGCCTCCTGAAATGTTGGGATTTTTCTTTTTTATCAGCATTTGCAAAACCCTTCTTCTATCAAAGCTGGTACTCTGTGTTCTCTCTCAATTCCTACGTTCTTGCAAACCAGCAAACTTCTCTTCAAGCCAGGAGGAATCCCATTCATGAATAAATGGGTGCACTGACCTTATTGAAGGCCCAGTGTCCAGAGCTGTAGACAGTAAGTATCCGGTGTTTCAGCCATGAGCCCTGGTTTTCAATTTTGGCAGCTGGAGCCAGCTGAGACAATTATGCTACATCCTGTTTAGGCAATTAATGATCAATTAAAAGAGTTGAATAAAAGTCAAACACAAGCCCCCAAATCCTCCGGAGATTATAATAAAATACTCAGTGCATTGCATTTTGTTTTCTACACCATGTTGACGTAGGAACAAAAGACAGGATGTCTGGATGGCTGTCTGTCAGAGCGGCTTAAGAATTACCTCTGGGCTGTGTGTCAGGAGCGAGCCTGTCACTCCAGACCCAGTCTGCTGCTTACCCAGACTGGGCTACAGCAACCTGTGCACACTGTAGGGGAGTCTCACAGCCTGCTTTTGTTGCCAAAGCCTTAAACCACTTCTTGGCGTGTGTCCTCACGGGTATTACAGATGTGTAAGACACATTGGCTCTTTCCTCTTGTCCCGGGTGGCCCATTCTGATACATTGTGATGCAGTTGTTTTGTGCAGAGAATGTATCTCCTTCTGGGATTGCCCACCAGTTTGGGGAAAGAAAGGCTCGCTTCTGTTACCTGTATTTCTGTGGTGTCCTGTTAAAAGGCAACATGAGTCAGACCCAGACTTTGCAACCTGCAGCTGAGAGAGCTGGGGCAGCAGGGAATGTCCACCTGATGTTAATTGTGCATATTAACAGCAGGCAGGTGGCTTGAGGACCCATCAGCCCAAACAGGATTCCCTGTAGTTACAGATGACCTGTTTCTATATTCATGCTCTCCTGGAAAAGACTCCTCCGTCTGACTCGTTTTAATTATTTTCTAGAAATGATACATTTTCCAGGGAAATGTGCACAGAGTTTATTTCATTCTTGGAAGTCATTAGTTTGTCATGAAAAATTCCCAGTATCCTGGGTGATAGGAGAGTTAGCTTCACGTGGGCTTTAATCACAGAGCAAAAGCAACTTTGCCACACTGGGGCACAATCATTTCAGCAATCGACCCCTGCACGGTCATTGTCCTATTTTTCCCTACGAGTGAGGTCCCAGAGTAAGGAAAGGGGGGGTTCTCTTTGAAAGGATTTGGGACACAGCCAGCTGGCCTGTGGAAGGCTTAAGCCTCCAGACAGCTCCAGAGAACTGGCGTATGTCAAGCTTAGCTGCTGTGTTAGAACTAGGCAATAATGCCTTGAGAAAATCTTCCCTGGATGGGAAGGCTCAGATGCAGTGCGACTCTGGTGGGGGTAGGGGAGCCAGAAGACCTATTTCTAGTCCCGATTCTACAATTTGTGCCGGAGGGGGTTGTTTTTTTTTTTCAGTCCTCTTATTTGCATGAAATGGTCCTTACTTCTTACTTAAGGGAATATCTGCAAAGCATTGTCCTCTGTGTTAGGCACAATGCTGTGTGCTACAGTCAACAGCACCTCAATCACCAAACGCTGTGTCCTGTTCTAACTCAGCCCCCATGAGCTAACCAGACCTCTCGCACTTCTCTCTACCCCACAATTTAGGCATCTACATGAACAGGCTAGTCCCGTGGACTTCCCATGTGTGCTGAACACTCTCTCAGCAAGGGCACTTCCCCGAGCCCTCCCGTGGGTCAAGAAGAATCACCATGAAGCCAGTTTCGCCTCTATTAACAACTCACTCTATAAAGACAATGTCAGACTTCATCAGCTGCTAGGCATGTGGGAAGCTAAATCAAATGGAGATGGAGCCCTCTGAATTCCCCATGCTGTTCTGGGAAAAACAACACTGAGTCTAGGAAAAAGCAAAACCACAAGAAAAGCCCAGGCACAAAGTGACATTTATAAGAATTGATGACAGACCTCTGATACTCCCACGTTCAATTACCTGCTTCTGGTCCACATGCTGGGCCCTGGAGAGTCTCCCAGGCCTGGCTTCTGCTGCATCTGTGACTGCAGGGTGCAGACAGCAGCCACTCAGATGCCAACATCCTGTGCTGACACCTTACACTCGGAAGGCACCGTGGGGGTCATGCATGAGTCCTGGGGTTGCTAAGTTAGTCAGTTGGTGGTTCTTAGGCGTTCCTACCTCTCCAGGCATCCATCGTGTCCTGAAGACTAAGTAAGATAATCATGTCTGTGTTCAAAGGAGCCTGTCTTGATGGAGAGAGACAGACAGCAAGCAAGTTAAAATCTGTGAACTATGTCCGCTGGTAGTAAGGACATTGAAAAGGGCAGGATACAGGCAACAAGAGAAGCCATGAGTGGTGGTGGGAGGCACCACTTCTTCATATAGTGCCTCTGGGGACAGAAGGGTTTCTCAAAGATCAGCCTATCTTAAGAGCATGCTGCCTTCAGATGAGGGGTGGTACCCCAGAGCTCAGCACATGACTCGGGGTATAAGGCTCTGGGTCTAAATGAGTCTAGGCAGAAGCTCCCATTTTCCCAGCCATCAGCACCTGAGCTAGGAAAGGGCTCAGGATGACCCAGGTTTGTGACCTTGCACAAGGTCACTAGAGATGCTTAGACCCAGGGGACCCTCCCCTGGATAGAAGCATCCATGTAGGAAGATGGGCAGGGAGGAAGGGCAGCCTTTGTTAGCTGAGAACTCAGAATTGCAAATTGGACACATTGACATGGGTTTCCTATGCACTGCTGTGATCCTGGACCTGAGGACCTGGGGACACTCTGCTGTGTCTCTTCATGACCCTCATCCTACCTGTGCTCCAGGTACCCTGGTGGTAAAGCAGAGTGTACAGTGCTGCTTTGAAAGGGAACCCTGACTGCCTCAGCCTAGGAGAACTGTTACCATCCAGGGGTCACAATTAGGTTCATTTTCTCTGTCAGACAAAGAATTAAAAGGCAGGGGAAGAAATCTTGAGCTCAACAGGTGGCAACAGAGAAATTGTTTGAACACAGCAGCCAGAGTCAGCAGATGAAGAAATGCTTTTGTTAGGAGTGAAGAAACACACACATACAGCAGGCACACAGCAAGAGAGAAAGACCCTCCATAAAGCCGAGGTGGGACTTGGGAGGCCAAAGCCTGATCTTTTCTTGAGGGCTGGTAGTCTAAAGGCCTTTGAAGGGGCCTTTCTTCCCCAGTTTAAGGTTGGTCACTTTGAACAAAGACAGGGAAGTTGACAGGTTTACAAGTTTGGGGCAAACACATCCTGCTCTGGTTTTGAACTTATCAGACCAGGCAGGAGTCCCTACTTATAAGAGCAAAGGCTTGCTAAGCCTTTGTTTAAAGCTGCCGGGCCTTTGTCTGAGGTAAAGAGGGTGAGGAAGTTGCCTTCTTGGAGGTTAACCATCTTTATTATCTAGTCATGGCCCCTCTCCCTGTCTGTCTGCCTATCTCTGTAACCTCTATCCCTTCAGAAGACAAGGGCTACAAGAACCAGATGTGGGTGTGAAAGGCAAGGAGAGCCACAGGAGGCTCTGTGAGGCTCATGGTGTGGCCTCTGGGGCTGCTTGCTGCTGTTATGTGTGGGGAGCTGGAAGGCATCATCCGGCTACACACAGGGTGTCACTACCTCATGCATGCTTACTCTGAGGAGCAGCTAAGCAGATCCAGAAGGCAGGTGAGGACAGATGCTCCGTGACAAATCACAAAGTCCAGTCCTCAGCTTTGCAGTCGGCATTCTCCCTCAGCTCAGAGGACACTTTCCACTGCCCTGTTTCCCTTTTAACAACAGAGATCATCTGTTTTCTGGGCCCCTTCTGTTGGCAGAATCCACAGTGTCCATCAGCCTGTCTTAGGACTGCCGACAACACGTGTAGGATTCTGAGTTCTCTTCCCACCACCGCCTCTCCTCTCTGTTCTTTCTTCCCCTCCCTACTCTTCTCCTTGGTCTCCTCTCCCCTCTTCTCTACCCTCTCCTTTCTCCTGTTTTTTTTTTTCTCTCCCTTTCCCCTCCCCTCCTCCCCTCTTCCTCCTCCTCCTTCCCCCCCCCCCTCCCTTCCCTTTCCCCTTGGGAGCTCTTTCAAAGCATCCTTCTGAGTTCGGTAGCTCAAGTAGAAAGTTGGTTTCCCATTCTAATTTTATTTTCGAATCAGATCTTCTATTTCAAGTTTAATTTTATTGACAAAACGAGATGAAAGCACCATTGCTGTTCTGGCCTCTTTGCACTCTGCATTCACGGTTAGAAGGTGTATCCAGTCTGCATTGAAGGCCTCCCATGGTTTCATCTTTTCTCTGCCTGCATAACTGAATTGCAGCTTAATTGATTTTTACTGGAAATGTTTCAGATTTGACTTTGAGGAGACTTTGCCCTACATTTGGGTTTGAGTTTGTTTCATGTCTGTTTGTCAGCTGTGGGAGGAGGGTGCTGTAAACTGGTCCCGTAGGCCCAAACAGTGTGCTTCACACAGATTTAAGCCTGCTGTCCTCACCTGCATGGTGCCTGCTGAAATAACCAGGACATCCTGCCTGACGCTAACACTGTGAAGTGTCTGGTTTGGGCTGGACTGAAGAAAGTGTGCATGCCATGGTGCATGTATAGAAGCCAAAAGACGACTTGCGGAAGTCGGTTCCCTCCTTCTGGTTCGTGGATCCCAGTAATCAAATTCAAGTCACCTGGCTCAGTGGCAAGCACTTCACTGAGCCATTTTAGTGTCGTTATTATTTTTATCATCACCATCATCATCATCAGAAGCAGCAGCAGCCAAGTTTTTAAACTTTTGGAAAACCTGCCACTGTGTGGACCTGAGAAATCATATTACCTTTGTCTGCAGAGCCATCACTCAAGTGGACAGCCTCCTGGACTGCAGCATTGCCCAGAATTAACACAGAAAGTCCTGGGCTCCCTAGAAATGGCCAGAGCATTTGGATAGACCCTTGGGAAAGGGGAACACCACACCACAGAGTTAGGCTTCTTCTGCCAGTGAAGAGGAGAGCTGGAGATGAAGCGAGATGATGGTAGCTCTTCTGTGGGACTCTGGCCAATCAGCCCAAGGTACCTGGAGTGCAAACCTGACAGTCTGCATCCCAGAGGAGAGACTCTGGATAGGATCTCTCTGGGCCATGCTGAGCTCCCATTCACTGAGACACACAGCCTCGGCCACTCGTGTTGAGGACCCACAACAAGTGGTGTTCCTGTGAAGGTCAGTCACTGAGGACCACAGTCAGTGCGAACAGTGGCCAGCGAGGTCCACAGCTGATGAGGACCACAGCCCACGATCTGCAAGAACCATCTGGGCAGACACAGGACACCTACCTGGCCCACCCCAGACCCTCCTCCCAAGAAATCATTTTCAATTCACAACTCAGCAAAAAACTTGACACAAAAGTCAATACTAAGGGAAAAAGGTACAGCCATTCCTCTGTGGCCAGGCAAATGGGAACCCAGCCCAGGGACAGACATCACACCGAGGGCAAACTGCCCAGGACCTCAACCCAAGAGCAGAAGATCTAGAACAGTGCTGACTCATCGGCTATTCACCACCCCCACAGTAGGGCACAGTGGCTTGAAGGTGAGGAGCCTAGCAAAGCTGAGATCAGATCTGCCTTGTTTCATGCTTTACAGTAGGGCTCAGAGCACCTCTGTCGTAGCAGTGGGGAAATGCAAAACAACACCAACGTGAATAAGCAAAGGCTATTTGTCCAGCACCTCCTCTAACTGGGGGACTCTCCATCAGCACTGTGCTGAGCCAAGCCAGCAGACAGTTAGTTAAGCAACAGTTGCTGGAAGGCTGAGGCCTGGGGAAAATGAAGGCTTCCGGGCAGCCCCATTGGAATTGGTCCCTAGGGACACTGAGATGCCTCTCTAGTAGCAAGGACCCGGAATGATTGGTCAGGAAATGTATTTTCTTTCCTCTGATGGGTTCCTTCTTCTGGTGAGCAGGCAAAGATTAAGGAAGCAGGTGGCTGCCACTGGTCAAATGGTCCTGGGCTGCCTGTCACGCTCCAGACAAAAGCTGTGCTATTTACCATACAGGATGCGGTCCCACCCACGCTCACACTCAGTCTCTAATGTTTATCCTCCCCCTTTATGCCCCTCCTGCAATGTTATAAAGTGCTGTGGCAATTTCAGGCGGGGATTTTAATTCTTGTTAAGGTCTGCTTATGATATATTGTTTTGTAAATTGGTTTCCATCTTTAAGAGTATGGATGCTTCCTGTTTTACGAGAGATCCTTCCTCAAAATCATTTTTATAGGGGTGTGATATTCTGCTTTATGAATATGGGTGTTCAGAATGAGTATAATATAATCCTCAGGTTGTTTCTAATTCCAATTATTATAAACAACACCGCAGCGAACATTATGAGAGCCGAATCTTGGCATATCCCATTAGCAGACGCGTCAATATTTTCTCAGAATAAAAGTTCTTGAGCATAACATAAGGAGAACCGCCGATGGCATGACACTCTCAGGCTCTCCTCCTGGAAGATCACACGAATCTGCACAGCGTGGTGTGAGTGGCTTGTGTTCTGAGAGTTACACACTGCCACTGGGCTCAGAAGAAAATGTAAGATGGGTAGGTGGGTGTATGTGAGGGGGTAGGTAGATACATTGATACATGGATAGACATGGGTGGACAGAGGGGTTGGTAAGTGGATAAAAAATTCCCTTGCCTAGCTTTCTACGAGACTATCAAATGAACCTCTTCTTTTTCTTTTCTCCCTCACCCCCCACCCCCTTTTCAGTGTTATGAGTTAAAAGCCCAGGGCCTCTCACATGTTAGGCAACCACACCACCACTAAACTGCATCCTCAGCCATCTTTTTGCATACATTTGTTAACTCTTGAGCCATAGTCTACTAAGTTGCCAGGATTAGCCTAGACCTCTGCAGCCAGTGATGTTCTTGGATTTGTGAGCCTCCTGCCTCAGCTTCCCAAAATGCTAGGACTGTTTTTACTGCACTGCTGGGCTGCGTGCGTTCCTTCTTCTCATCTGGTAATGAGCCTTCACTGGTGTGTGGCAGTTATTTGTCTGTTACTGGGCTGTCTGTTACTGTGGTGATTTTTTTCACATTTAGTTTGCTCAGCCAACGTTGACTTTACCAGAGATATTAACTCCTCTCTGCCTCTGCTGTCATTCCTAAGAAAAAGTCACCCACGGTGACTGTCAGCAGGCATGTCCTCTTCCTGATTCCTTTGTGCACATCGAAATCTTTAATCTTCCAGAATGTTCCCAAGAGCACAAAAGAACTGGGCACCACCTCTCCTGGCTCGGCTTTCTTGGATGCTTGTTTGTCTCCGTGGTCTTTCTCACCCACTTGGAGCAAGGAAGTTAAGTGACTAAACCACTGGAGCCACCTCCTTGGTATCCCTTCAGAAAGCCTGCTGCAGCTGGCTTCCCTCTCCCCCCACCCTCTTCACCTGATGATGCTTTACATTCTGTGAGTCACCTGACAGCTCAGCACTCAGTCACTCCTGGGAGCTGCAGTCAAGCTTAGTGCAGGTGCCAGTGGCAAAAGCCTGGAGCTCCCAGGAATGTTGCCTCAAAAGTCCAGCCCATGGGGCCTCCTGTAGCAAATAGAGGACCCTAGCTTCCCCAGCTTAGGCCTAGATACATAGCCTGGGAACCTCCTGCATCAAGTTAGTGCATCTCCCAACCTTCTTCAGAGAAACTTTTGTTTTCCATAGATGATGATTAATAGAGAGATCCAGAGCTGGTCAAAATGCAGAGCACACGAGACTGGGATGCTCAGGTCCAAATGGAATATCCATATCACACGCCCTCACCCTGACCCCAAGCTCGGAGGTCATCAGGGAAAAAGAAGTCAAAAGAGTGGACATCTACAGCCGAGCCTTCATGTTCCATTTCATGCATCGGTATGGGATTATTTGACAGATATGTTAGGGCCATTGCATATATGAACTCCTAGCAGCTGTGACTGCATGCTCAAGACCTGTACAAGACTGAGCCAGCCAGAATCCCAGTACTCCAGCGTGGATGAGGGACAGACTCATGAAGTTCTACCTGTGAAGGCTTGAATAAGAGTGGCCCTTGTGGTTTCATATATTGGCAATTAACGGCAGCTGGGAGAAGAGTCAGGTTTTCCCCCCAAGGTTCCAGGCCCCTGATAGGCTACCCACTGCTCTAGTATATGGTCCCACATCCATATACACTCAGGTAGCACCAAGTGGACTTGGTGGTGAGCTTAAAATAAGGAACACATGAAGTTAGGAGGGGAGAGTGAACAGGGAGATAGGGCAGTAGTTGGAAGGATGGGCTTGACTGAAGACATTATGTGCATATACGAAATGCTCAAACAATTTTTAAAAAGGAAAAAAGAAACTATTTTCGCAATTGTGTTTTGTATCTCATAATTGTACAAAAGTTAATTTTGAATGTTACCAATTGCATAACCGAATTTTTATATCTAAAAATATATTCTCAACTGCTACTTTTCTTACCTTGAGAAACTAGTTTACATAATATTGTTTTACTCCCTAACTTATTTCAAAAAGAATGTTGCTGATAACTAAGCTATCTTTCCCCCTCCTGTCACAATCGCCTCCCCCTTTCCTTCCCCTCCTGTCACAATTACCCCCCTCCACATGCAGCATGGCGAGTGGCAAAGAGACTGTCACCTGAAGGAGGGTGTGTCCCTCCAGATGGGTTCCAGAACACCCTGGAGTAACCACCTCAGTCCCCATGCCCAGTGTAGTCCCTGTGGAGCAGATGTGAAGGAATCCCACTTTGGGGCTCTGTTCAAATCATCTCATTTGCTTCCACTGAAGCTATGCCAGCCTCTCTGCTCTCTTTTTTTCCTCAAGACTACAGTGATGCTTCCTCACCCTCAAATAGACTACATGCAGAACACTGTCTCAGCATGCCATCAACTCTGTGTGTAGCCAGATGTGGCTGTGTCCCTCAGAGTCACAGGGGTCCTAGGCAGCCGTCGGGTCAGTCATTGGGCAGAGAATATAGGAATCAGAATTGGACTCAGAACATACAACATTCTAAATCACAAAGGTAGTCAGTGTTGCCCAGCCAGTTTGTGAGCCTCAGTTGCCTCTGAAGTCTTGGGAACCTGGACTGTGAATCTCACCAGAGTGAGTCCTTTCACGGGCTTCTGATTGCGTTCTATCACAAGCATCTTCAGCCACATCCAAGACTGGTCCCCTGTCCCTGCAAAAGGAACTCAGAGCTTATGCTAAGTAAGTGGGCAAATATATAGAGAATCCTTTATATGATCATCTTACAAATGAGCGAGCAGGTTATTCACATCTGAAGCACTATGTATATTACAGTAAAAATTACTAAAATATTCTAGTCTGAAACACTCACCGAAGATGCACATCATCCAGCTGCACCATCCCATTAACAGAACGCTCCAGAGGAGCCTAATCAATGTGGATAAAACTAAATGAACATCCAGGAAGTCACAGAGAGGTGAAAAGGGAGACGGAGAGCCCACGCCGGTGCCCTAGGCAGAAGTGTGGGAGCTGCCTGCATATAGATCTGGCCCCTTGGGGATCTGAGCTCAGGACAGGCAGCCCATCATCTCCCCACATAGTGTCTCCTGTGCCTGCTTTTCAGAGCCTTTGCAAAGTCCTGTGCGGTACTCCTTTGTTTTTGTAGACATCTAATTGTGGTGACTTTTAACACAGTGTGGTGGCTGAAAGTCAAGGCCTCTGAAGTTTCTCGGGCCAACAAGAATCCCAAGGACGCTCTTCTACAATCCTGGATTTGGAGGTCGGTTTAGAGATTTTGTTCTTATAGGGACCCAAAGGGTTTATAAAGACTCCATTCTGAGGCTAGAGAGATGACTCAGCAGTTAAGAGCATCCCTTGCCCTTCCAGAGGATTCAGGTTCAGTTCCCAGCACCCACATGGTGGCTCCCAAGCATCCACCTCTACAGTTCTCTGCAGATATGACTTTCCTCCTGATCTTTATGGGCACTGAATGCATGCAGGATATTAGAGTGAACACACACACACACAAACACACACACACACACACACACACAGAAAACACTCATACACATAAAATATATGAATATATAAAGACAACTCTGTGAGTGCAAAGCATTTGCATCAGTGTCTTGAGATTTCATAAGAGCTGGAATATTCATAAGGTCCACTGGAATACTGTGTTCCCTTTCTTCTCCACAGGAAAAAGCTCTGCCCCAATCTGTGGCCAAAGGAGGGCAGCCACTACCTCAGAGGAAATCATGTGACTCCTTAGATGTTGGGTCTAACTTCAGCCAGTAGAAAGTGAAGCTCCCTTGCCCTCCACTGCTGCAGAAAGGTATGTGTGTACACAGGACAGGGTGTGCACAAGATGGGGCATGCACAACTGTGCTCACATAGCAGGATGTGCATGGGGCATTGAGAGAGTGGAGTGTGCATGAGGTAAAATGTGTAGAAGGTGTCCACAGGCATGTGAGTGTGTGTGTGAGAGACAAAGATAGTGCAGTGTGTACATAGGGCAAGTGTGCATGTGGAGGAGTGTGAACTAGATGAGGTGTGCACCACACAGGGCATGCACAGGTGTACATTTGATGTGTATGTGTTTCCTCCTCCACCACTGACTTTCAGATGGCACCTTGGCAACCCATCAGAAGACCTGTCTTGTGTTATAGATACCACTCACTTCCAAGTGTGATGATCCTTGTTTGATGGCTACAGTGTGATGCCACTGTGGGATGGCCGTTTTGATGGCAACCGTGTGGTGGACACAGTGTGATGGGTACTGTGTGATTTTCACCATTCCTGTATTCCATTCCATCCCCTTACCCATGCTTCTTATTGTCCCCTGGAATGTTCTGGGGCTTCCACAGCATGCATCTTGATTACCGTACTTTCTGCACGCTAGTTGCAAGTTCAGTTCCCCAAGACCATTCAGGGAGAAGTCTTGATTCTCAGCCCAAGAGCTAACCTGACAGATTCAGGACTAGTCCAGAAGGATTGGTACCTAGGCTGGGCCAAGCTGGGAGCTGTCCATGGTGAGGACTCCAGAGCCACACTAATCAGCTTCCGGGAGCCTCTGGCAGTCGGCAGAAATACAGCCCAGATTTACTGAGACAGGAAACGTATTCCACACATAGTAGTACAAGGTGGAACTAGACATTTTCTGAATACCAACTACATCTAACACATGTATAATGCATCCACATATCAGGGGAATTAGATTCAAGAGCTCCCACCAAGGAAGACTGTGTCAAAGAAGTGGCCGTGTGCTGGGAGTCCACCCTGTGCTGTAGCTTCACTTCGCTCTTTCCATGGGGCTTGCTGGCATCCACAGCACAAGCTAGGAGTCACACCACCACCATGTCCAAGTGGAGATGCCTTCCTGCTGAAACCAGTTTATTCAGAGTATCACTGTGAAAAAAAGGACAAGGTCAAGGTCATGGGAAATATAAAAGCTTTTACCGTAGTGGGCTTGAAGCAGCCGGCTACTTCACACTGTTCCTAGAGGTTCTGAGGTTGTTGTTAATAACAGTCAGCTAAGGGGTATAGGTAGCCTTATGATCAATCTTCGGGTTTATAAATTAAGTTTCAGATTACAAGGTAGCTGAACTATAGGTAGGATTCAAATTAACATTGCTGGAGGCCAGAGAGAAACAGGTCAAGACCACTCATCATGTGTAAGAATGTTCTGGCAAAAATAAGCTATGCAAATTCCCCCTGTTTCAGCCACTTGTTCCTGCATCATTGGAAGATGGCTGAACCACACATGGAAAGATAGTAATTAAAAGGAAGATTGTTGCCCTCGAAGCTGACAGCTGCGTTCTGTTGTCCCTAACTAGGACCATCTCAAAGATCAGTTGATCAGCTGTCTAATTGCTGTCAAAAATTAAGGTCTGAGTTCGGTTACTGTAAAACAAAAACAGACATTTGTAGTATGGACTCGGAAATATTTAATTGGACTCTATCTGGCAAGCCTATCCAGAAGGTCAACTCAATTAGGGGCACCTGTCCCAGGCAGACCAGCACAGTCATGTGCTCAGGGCCTCAGAGCGTTTGCTTGCACCCTGTTCTTGCCTCACACACTGATGTTTGTGTTATCCCTTTCTTTTTTCTTTTCTTTTTTTATTGATAATATTCATATTATATCTCAATTGTTATCCCATCCATTGTATCCTCTCATTCCTCCCTCCCTCCCACTTTCATCCTATTCACCCTCCCCTATAACTGTGACTGAGGGGGACCTCCTCCCCCTGTATACGATCGTAGGGTATCAAGTCTCTTCTTGATAGCCTGCTATCCTTCCTCTGAGTGCCACCGGGCCTCCCCATCAAGGGGACGTGGTCAAATATGGGGCACCAGAGTTCATGTGAAAGTCAGTTCCCCACTTTCCACTTAACTGTGGAGAATGTCCTGTCATTGTCTGGATCTGGGTAGGGGTTTGATGCTTACTGATGTTGTCCCTTTCAATTGTCCCATTTTTCCTTAAGAATTTTGGTTTGAAGGCATATTTGCCACTTAATGCTTATGACCCTAATGAGTCAGCTACATTCTTAGTAGTGTTTTCTTTTTAAATAGAATCATTGAACTAGTAATAAAAAATGCCCTTTTTCTTGCCCCACCACAACCACCTCAAACTCTTCTACAAGTCTCCTGTTCTGGGTTCTCTGATCCTCCTTGGAAACAGAAATTATCTCTTTGGTACACCCATGAGCCAAGGCACAACATTGTGGTGGAGGTGAGTGAGGATGTCAACAGGCTCTGTGCTCTCTTGGTGGCATGGGGACCTCATCGCGGGCTTCAGCTCAAAGGTGGTCTCAACAGGCAAAGGAGGTCTGGGCTGGACCATCTACAGTCGGGAGGGTCAGTGGGTCCCAGAGCACCTGCCTAGCTCTCTGGCAATGTGACATTCTGCCAGGTGTCATGATAGGAACACAGTTTCTGAAACAGCCAGGGGACTTCACCCAGGGCCCCTGTGCTAAGTTGTTTGCCCCCCTTTTAGTCACTCTTTGCAAACTCTGAGCCAATCAGCCTCACCTGTTCACGGAGTCCCTTCCACCTTGACTTAGCCTTGTATATTATTGTCTTGTACAGTAGATACTGGTAAAGATATCCCAAGTTCATGCAAAAAAAAAACCAAAACAAACAAAAAAACAAAAAAAAACAAAACCCTGAAATGTGAATTTGTAAGTGACTAACATATAAAAGTAAATAAAAGTATAAGGGTGATAATTGGGCATCTAAGATGTAAAATAGGCTAGATAATTTATTCCTGTTTTATTTCCCCATTTCTATGTTCCTATGATGTCGTTTTCCCACTTTGATGTTTAGACCCTTTCAACACCCCTCCCCCTGAGATTTTGCTGTCTACTCTCTACCTACTCATGCTTTCTTTTCTATTCCTGGCAGTGCCGAGATTGGAACCCAGGGATCCGTGCGAGGCAGGAAATGTTCTATCACTGAGATCCATCCAATCACATCCTTTCATTTTTGCCTCTCCAACCAGCTGCCTCATTTTCAGAGTAGGCTGTTCTTGTAATGACTTCCTGAATGCCACCAGGGGACAGCGTGAGGACAGAGTCTTCCCTCTATCCTCTGTACTGGTACTGTATTAGAAGACTAGTTGTGGAAGTGAGGACCCAGTGTCTGTGGAGGAGGAAGACTGTTGGCTAAAGCTTTCCCTAAAGCAGTGGTTATCACCCTTCCTAATGCTGCAGCCCCTCAGTACAATTCCTCATGTTGTGGTGACCCTCAACCATCCAATGCTTTGCATATGCTACTTTATAACTGTAATTTTGCTGCTGTTATAAATCGTAATGTAAATATCTGTGTTTCCCAAAGTTCCTAGGTAACCTCTGTGAAAGGGTTGTTTGACACCTCCCCCAAAGAGATTATGACTCACAGTTTGAAAACTGCTACTCTAGGAAGAACACATGGGATATCACAGTAGATGTCCAAAATGACTCCCTTCCTGGTCCAGAAAGATCCCTTCATCCTCACACATCTGGTCAGAGTAAAGCTCAGGGAACACATACCTGGAGCATAGCTGAGGACCCTAGTAACATGCCTAGACAATTTAGTTGTTAAGAGAAACAGAAAGGACCGGTGTCTCAAGACTCCCAGATAGATACAAACCCTAGTCATGTCCAGAGGCCCCACCTCCAAATGCCACCATGAACTCAGTGACTAGAGGATATATTTAAACCACAGCACTCAGGGCTAGAGAGATGACTCAGTGGTTAAGGACATCTGCTGCTCTTTGAGAGGACCCAGGTTCAGATTCCAGCACCCACAAGGCTACTCCCCACTGTCTATGACTCCAGTTCCATGGGCTACAACCCTCTCACTGGCTGTAGTGGCGCACGCCTTTAATCCCACCACTCAGGAGGCAGAGGCAGAGGCAGGTGGATCACTGTGAGTTTGAGGCCAGCCTGGTCTGCAAAGCAAGTCTAGGACAGCCAGGGTTGCATAGAGAACCCCTGTTTCAGAAAAAGAAAAAGAAAACAAAGAAGAAAAAAAGAGGGATAAAACACTCTCTTCTTAAAACAAACAAACAAACAAAAAAAAACAAAAACAAAAAAAAAAAACACTCTCTTCTAACTTTGCAGGCACCAAACATGCATGCACATACATATGTTCAGGTGAATATTCATGCACATAAAATGAATCTTCTGGGTCCTGAAGTGGGGAAAGAGCTGTCCAGGTACACCACATGCAAAAAGAAGGAAGATGTCCATGTCAGAGCCCAGACTATAGCCACATCCATGTCCCTGGAGAGCAGAGCATTTAACCTCTTGGCTGATCTCACCATACTGCTTGATACTTGGGGTCATTAACAGAGGACAGGACCAACCAAACCCATCCTGACAGGAGTTAGAGTGGAAAAACATGGAGAGGAGTTGCCTGTAAGCTCTGGCCTGGTGCTGAGCTCTCTATTTCACTGGGAAATAGGAAGACAGAGACACGTGAACTTAGCCTACTGTGTTCTGGAACCAAAAAAAAAAAGGACCCAAGCCATGGGCCCTACCTGGCCAGGTCATATAGGCTTCTGTGGAAACTACCCATTTCCCACCTACGATGGTCACACAGCATCTTTAGAGAGCAGTTTTTAAAGTATTGGTTTTTATTATGTGTATTAGTGTTTTATCTACGTGTATGTATGTGTGTACCACATGCATCCCTGGTGCCTGCAGAAGTCAGAGGAAGGCATTGGAGACCCTGGAGCTGGAGTAATATATTATAAGCCATTGTGTGGGTGCTGGGGACCAAACCCAGTTCCCCTGTTAGAGTAGGAAGCACTCTTGACCGTTGAGGGGGTCTCTCTGGGCCCATAGACAGCATTTTTAATGTGGCCTGTCTCGTAAGTCTTTGATAATAGTGGCCACATACAAGCATGTTTAAAAGTAGGTATCATTGGTGGTAGCTCCTGGGAAGGACCACATGTCAGCCCATCCATTTAACTAAATCACATGGATCCCTACCATACACAAGGATAGAAAAAATGTGGTCAACACAGTGTGCTTTCTCTGCCATGCTTCATAGGGTAGACAGAGAACAGAAGTGAGGCGAGGAGCATGTGGCAAAGGGGGTTGGGCATGAATGCCTGAGGCAGTTTTACCTCACAGGAATATTTGTGTAGAACTCGATTTCATTACTAAGTTCCAAGCAGTTCCTTGACCTAGAAACCATGCTCTTATTTATTACTCTGAAATTGGAGCTGGGCTGGACATCATCTTTTGGCCAACAAGAGGGCCATGCAGTAGCTTGGGGCTGATTTTCAAGGCTCAGCCTCATCAATAACATTTTAAATGGTTTCTAAATTGCTTCGTTTATTAAATATTTGGCATGAGAATAAAACATAGAATAATTTATGCTTGTGAGAAGACTTTCTTCTTCTTCTTCTCTCTCTCTCTCTCTCTTTTTTTTTTTTTTTCATTTACCTAAAACCTCTGCAGAAAAAAAATAGCCCATGATAATTGTGAGCCTCATGATCATCCGATGGGAAAAAATGGAGATCTCTTCAAGCTATAAATGAAATGATGTCCCAGCATACTCTGAAAAGCCAGGAGCTGTGATTGTTCACTAATGAGCTGGTCTCCTTGGCTGCAGCCTGTGCTGGGAGCTGGGGGCCTGTGGAGCTTCATGCTGCCTCCTTCCCACCATCACTGGGGCCTCTGAGCTGCTGAGAGAGGGGGGAGTCAGGTAGCAACAATCCATCATGGTTTATGAAGGTGGCATAAGGGCCGTGCTAGCTGCTGGATGCCCAGAAACCAAGCCTCTGAGTATGGAGGAGGCCAGTGTCTACTGTACACATGGGGTGTAGGGTACCAGGTGTGCTTTCTGGGGACCATATGCAAGTGGAGTGGACCTGGCTTAATTGCTGCTGTCAAGCCTTGAGCACCAGATTTATTACCCGTGTCTTTTGAAACCTTCGTTAAGAATTTGGAGGGGAGAAATCTGCTCTCCATCTCCCACCAAGATGAATGAGTCGAGCAGTAGATATTTTACACCCATGATTCCTGACGATAATTTCAAATTTGAAGCTTCACAGAGCCTTGGCCAATACCATACAGGCCTATAAAGTTAAGGAGCCCCCTGTAGTGAGAAAGGCTTCCCGTAGGCTGAACTGGAGCCCAAGTGCACTAAAGGCACAGGTTCATTTGCACGCACTAAGCTTCTCACAGGCCAAAGATACTCATGGCACCTGGGTCCCCTGGGTTTCCTTGTAGCATCCTTATATGCAGCTTCCTCCACTAGCAGGGCCTTGCTGCGTTCCTTAACGCCCTTGTGTCTCTGAACCAAGACACCTTCTCTCTCCAGAGACACAAACATGGCGAGCAGCACTAAAGTTTGTTCCCAGACGCCAATGTCAACACTTGGAGATGTCAACCTGAGCTCTTCTGCAAGATATAAGCTACATGTTGTAAAAGTCACCCCTCTGGAGAATGTGCGGGGTGGTGCTTCTTGGTTCTTGGTTACTGTGGCTGTGGTAAGTCTGGGACTGGAAATTGTATCACCGCCCCCCCTCCCGCCCCCAGGTCTATTCCTTTCTTCCTGTTAGTGTTGATTTGGCTCTTCTGAACCAATTGAACTTTATAGAAAATTCATAATTGTCTTGTCTATTTATTAAAGGGAGATTTGGCAGGAACAACACTGAATCTGTCTGTCAGTTTAGGATGATTTCTCACACAAATTTCTTTTCTTGCATTTTCTATTCTCTATAATTTTCCTCTCATCTTTATATTGTCTTCCTTTAGCTTAACTGGGATGTCGTCTAGAGGAAAACTACAGATTTTTTTTGAGAAGTTTCTTCTTTTTAAGAAAATTTGAATTATATTTTACTTACTTTGCATGTAGGTTAAGGAGAGGAGCCTTTGCATGTCACAGCATGCAGGAAGAGATTGGAGAGCAACTTGCAGGGGTCAGTTCTTTCCACTCCTTCCACCGTGTGGGTTCTGGGGTTTTAACTCATGTCATCAGGCTTGGTGGCAAGCACCTTTGCACATTTAGCAGCCCCACCTAACTTTCTTCTTTTTAATATAAGCTTCTCAGCTCTAAATTTCCCTTTATACACCAAATCCCACCCGTCGTCTTTAAAAGATAAATGTGCTGCCTCCTCTATCTCATCAACCCTTTTCATAGACATCAAAACGTTTTCTGATTTTATTTGTGATTTCTTCTTGGAATCACTGGATGCTTGAAGGCATGTCATTTGGTTTCCATACAACTAGGAGTCCCCCCAAATTTTCACATGCTACTGATTTTTCATGTTGTCCCACTGTAGCTGGAGAGATGAGTTTGTGGTGAGTCAAACTTTTTCTACCTGCTGAGCTTTGTTCCGTGCCCTGTTCTGGGGAACTGTTGGTGTGCCCTGAAGCCATGACATGTTGCTTCCCTGCTGCGAATGGAGCGTCCTTCAGATAACGTTGTGTAGCAGCAGACCTGTCTCTGGTCCTCACTGAGCCTCAGTTTGGTCGCTTCACCCCTTGATGAAAGTGGGACATTCGGTAATGCTCCTATTATAAAAGCTGAACTGTCTCTTTCTCCCTTCAGTCACCCCCTCTGCTGTTGCTCCCTCTGTGGATGTCTCTCTTTGTAATCTACATGTGTGCCAAGATAGCTGCATACTCACAGTGGCATCTGCAATGGTTGGTGCTAGTTGTCAATTTGACAGTGTAGCATGAAGTTGGAGAGTCTCAAAGTGGGATTGCTTAGACCAGGTTGGCCTGTAGGCATGTCTGTGGAGGCTGTCTTACTTAAGTTCATTGTGGGAAGTCCAAAATGTGCACTGCTGCCTTGCAGGTTGTATAATAAGTAGTAGGGGAAAGTGATTATTGGAGCCATAAGTGTGCAGTAATTCTCTCTCTCTCTCTCTCTCTCTCTCTCTCTCTCTCTCTCTCTCTCTCTATCTCTCTCTCTCTCTCTCCTTCTCTCTCCTGTCGCCTCTCTCTCCTTTCTCTCTCTCTCCCGCTCTCTCTCCTCGCTATCTACTCTACTATCTACTCTATCCTCCTCTCCTTTCTCTCCTCTGTCTCTCTCTCCTCCTTTCTCTCTCGTCTCTCTCCTTCTCCTCTCTCTTCTCTCTCTCCGTATCTCTCTACCCATTCCTCTCTCCTCTCCTTTCTCTCTCTCTCTCTCTATCTCTCTCTCTATCTCTCTCTCTCTCCTTTCTCTCTCTCTCTCTCTCTCCTTTCTCTCTCTCTCTCTCTCTCTCTCTCTCTCTCTCTCTCTCTCTCTCTCTCTCTCCTTTCTCTCTCCCTCCCTCTTTCCTTCCCTGTCTCTGGTCTTCACTACCTGTGATGTGATTATCTGTTTCAATTTCCTGCCACTCTAACTTAACTACAACAATGGACTATAACCTGGAATGGTGAAGTCAAAGAAACTCTTTCTCACTCACATTATAGGGTTTTTTTTTTGGGGGGGGGACAGGGTGTTTTACCACAGTAACGGAATAAAAACTAGAATAGTGTCTGTGAAAACACGTAGCCTTATCAAACCCTTCTCTTTAGTGTCTATAGTGTTTGACATTCTATAAGTAGACCAGACCCTTTGGTTACAGTTGGGCAGTTTAATTCATCTTTCCCTTCACAGTCAGCCCATTTGTGCCTCACATCTTCTGCAAGACAGCATCTACTGTACACCTGCTGTTAGCTCACTATCAGTCAGGTGCCATTTTTATTCTATGCCTTCACTGTGGCTTTTTATAGTAAGGTAAGTATTTTCTAGCATACCTTTGTAATTTCCTTGTCATTTCCCCCATACGTTGTTTTGAGTCATTTTCTTACTTGTGTTTCCCTGGGGACTACAATTAATATCTTAATGTATGCCCATCTGTGCTAGAATAATACTGACTTAATTTTAGCAGAATTAGAAAGCCTTTGTTCTGATGAGATATCTCTCCCGACACACACATACTTTGTGGGCTACTTTTTTCAAACAAATTATATCTTGTTATATTGATTGCCTATCGGCACTGCTCATAATTATTGCTGCATGAAACTCCCTTTAAAATCAGGTAGGAAAAATTGCAAGCTAAAAAGTCCATCGGCAGAGTTGCTTATGTTTTCCTTCACTGGCTTTCTTGCCTCCCCCTGTGGATTTGAGTCATTCAGTTCCACCCTGAAGAACCCATTCTAGTGGGGTGTGGTGGCAATGGATGCCCCTCAGTTTCTTTACTTCCGAATGTCTGAATTTCTCCTTCATTTCTGAAGGTTAGTTGTGCTGGGAATAGAAGTTTGGTTGATAGTGCTGTTCTCAGCCCACAGCCTTTAGAAAGCTGCTTCATTGTAGGTCTTGTTGAACAGGTCACCTCTCCCCTGCTGACCCAAGGGTCTATCTTTAACTCTGACTTTCAGGACTTTTTTCAGGATGATGTGAATGGCATGTAGATACCTTTACAGTCATTTGACTCAGAGCACATTGAGCTTCTTGGTTCTGTATGTTTTGTTTTGCTTTACCCAGCATATTTATGGACGTTTTGATAATCATTATCAAATACTTCTTCCCTGGGTCTAATGAGATGACTCAGTGGATAAAGGTATGTGCTGTACAAGTCTGGCAACTTGGGTTAATTCCAAGAGCCCATATAATGGTAGAAGGAAAGAACTGAATCCACCAAGTTGTGCTGGAACCTCCATGTGTGCGCATATGTAAACCTTCTTTCTAGTCCTTTCTCTCCTCCTTTTTTTGGGACTCCTCTTACGCTTGGCATCACACCACACAGCCTTGAGCCTCTAGTCAGTTTTAATTTTTTTGTTTTGTTTTGTTTTGTTTTGTTTTGCTTTGAAGACTGGAAAAGCTCCATCCACCCACCCACCCACCTTCAAGCTTGCTGACTTTCCTCAGTTGTCTGGTGTCTGCTGTGGAATACTTCTAAAGAACTTTCCACTTCTGGCACTGTATTTGCAATGCCACAATTCCAAAAGTGCAGTTTCTATACCCTCTCTCAGATTCTTTATTTGGGGGGATAAGGCTCTTCAAGTTTTGTTCAGATTTTAGTGATAATTTTCCTCTATTCTTTGAAGATACTTGAAATCGGTGATTTGAGGTCTTTGGCTGGCAGCTAGTTTTCTCCTCATATGAATCACAATTTCTTGTGGTTTCTTGTGTCTCATATAATCTTCCTCGAGAACCAGATACTACATAATATGTAACAACTGGAGACCCGAGCCTGTCTTCTCTTAGAGTCTGCTGCTTCCTGTTTTTGTCCTTGTCATTACTGGACAACTTTTTAAAAAAAAAAAAAAACTTTATGTGTGAAGATTGTATTCTTTGACCCATTTGACCTTTAAAGTCTCTGCCTGATTGGTTCCAAGCTAGCTAATGACTTGTAGAGACCCAGGTCTCTTTTCCTGTGCTGAGGGCTAAGCGTGTGCTGAGCTTCCCCTTCCACACTCATGCCTCTTCAGCTCTCCCTTTGCCTCCATGTCAGCTGGAGCAGAAAGACTGAAGATGCCTCAGACCTTTCCTAAAAACTCACACAAAGCTCTACACATGCTGCTAGCCTCCTGGATTCCCAAGACCCCCTCAGAACCTTTCCAAACCCCAGTGGCCATGTGGTTCCCCATAATTTCCTCTCAGGCTTTCTGGTTAACCTGGTATTTGTCTCACCCTTTATTCACAGTGTCTGGCAGATAGAAAGTCAATTTCTTCCAGTTGTTTTCAACAAACACTTCCAGAGAAAAAGCTTTTTAAGTAATGAGAGTCAGGTTAAATAAAAACATGTTTGCTGGTGAAGTTCTCCAGGTCCAGCCTCAATGTCCTCTGAAGACAAGGTGTGGCGAGGAGCTCAGGCTATGTTGTCCTTCTTTAGAACTGGCTGCAAATTTTCCTTGTCATTACAAAGGCAACTTGGCACTACAAAAAGGAGTAAGTGGCAGTAAGTGGCAGTGAGTGGCACAGAGCTTTATGGCCAGTGGCTATTTGTACAACAAGCAGAAGGGGACTGAGAGCTGTAGCCACAGTATGAGGTTCTGAAGTCCCAAGTCCAGGATAGGCCTGGTGGGCTGGGCAGTAGAAAAAGTCAATGGAAGGATGAAACAGAGTGAGCAAGAGGGAATATGAGAGAGGGGAAGGTGTGGAGGGGAGAGAGTGTTGTCTTTCTATAGCCTCTCATCTACTGAAGAGGAGCTCACTTTCACTGAGAGAAACAGGGCTCATGAAAGGTTTATTAAGAGAGGTGGAGAACACCTTCCAGGCAGGGCAGGGTCAGAGCTCAGAGTCTGTTCAGGAAATCAATTCAGGACCTTGTTGAGAGGCCAGCAGCTAGACATCACAGATGGCTAAACAGGTTCATGTGGACACCTTTGAAAGTCAAGTCCTTGGGATCAATTAAATGTGGTGTCTGAGAAGAATGCCCTTCAGCTTGACCCAAATTCCTGGGAGAAAGGAGCCATGGGAAGGGAAGCTAAGTATGGATGCTGAAACAGTGAGAGATGCCCACTGAACTCTCAACTACAGCATGAGAGGAGGAAGAGGAGGATGGCACACAAAGACTCAAATTAGCATGGGCTCACTGGAGAAAAGCTGAGGTTAAAGGAGAGACACAGAAGTTGGAGCCTAAATCCTGAAGGTTCTTAGGCCTGCACATCTGAGAAACAAGGATCCAAAGGAAGTCTGGGTCTGTTGGACCCTCATTCAATTCTGTGCTAGTTTTTACAGAAATATTCCATGGATTTCTATGGCCTCTAAGAGCCCTGAAGCATGGGTAATGGAGTTGCCATGATTTTATCTTCCCATGTGTTGCTGGACCCTGGAAAGAGAAAGGGTTGGGAGAGGGGAGGAACCTTTGCAACCACAGCAAGCAACAAAGATTAACGTGAATTTCACCTTCGCCATTCCCTCCTCTCATAGTTGATTCATTTGAGCTGATCTTGTTTTCAAACAAAGCACAGATCTTCAAGTCCCTTCTTGTGACCTGTGCCTCCTTGATCCCTCATAAGGCTCCATCCTGGAGCTGGGTCCCCCAGAAGATTCTCTTCCTCAGCCTCTAATCCACTCCCATTGACTGTAACCAAGAGGGCCCACTCAAACCTAGCTAAGTGTGATGTGGCCAGTGACCACATTAACTATAATCTCAGCTCCCTAATGGCCAGCTCTGACCAAATAATTCAGACCCTACCAGACTGATAACTTCAGAGTTAGGTGGTCTCAGTGCAGAAACTGGTGACAGACCACCTGACTTTAACTCTACTTAAGGGACAGGTGTCTGATCCCCACAATAGGTGGTCCAAACTCATATTGTTCTCACTCACAGGCCACTGGGCAAGACAAGGCAAGATGGGCAGGGAGAGGCATGGGATATTGGAGAAAGCAACTGGTCAATCATTCATTCCCAGATGTTGGTGTGCCCCCTTCCCCCAAATGGCCTGGGAGAAGGTGACTCAAACAGTCAGCATATTGGTGGCACCAACTAAGAAAATAACGTATTGGGCTGACTTCCAAGAACCACTGGGCAAAGTATTCTCGTGTGCAAAGATGGCATGTTTGGAGAAAGAAAAGGTAGTGATCGTAATGACAACAAGCAGAAAACTGCCAGTGTGCAGCCTGGCATCCCAAGCTTGGGATGCACAAAAGACATGTGTGGTTCTACACAGTTCTACACATATGTGCCACTAGAGGGCTGGACCAGCTAACTTTGTGTTGCCATGGAATTGCAACTTAATGCAACAACAGATCCCACCACACACTCAGGAGGACACTCAGAATGCATAACTCTGACGTCCCAGCAGTCAGTGTTAGAGTGGAGCACAGGCTATTGCTTGGGCCATGTCCACCTGCACCAGCATCTCTCTTAAAACTGCTACAGAGGACATGGAAAACCCCTAGGAGAGTTAGTTGCCTGTGAGGTGCTAACCCTCTAGCATTCTAGGATTATAACAAGTGTCTTTCTTACCTCCCCGAGGAAATTTTACAGATATTGCCAGACTCCTGAGATATCCATCAGGGTTACTGGTATAATAGGCACACCCTAATTAGACATGGCCCTTCTCCCCACTTCCTCCACACCTTAAGAATTGTACATTCTTTGCTATTGATTCAAGACTCCCTTCCTTCTCAGTTCTGATGGTGTCTACTCTATGGCGGGGGGGTGGGGGGCACTGATTCTCCCTTTCATTCTTTCTCATGGCTGCAATGTATTGGCCCACAATGCATGCACCCGGCTACTTGTGTGTGCACCATGTTACCACACTGTGCTCATACTCATCTCCTGACGCCACACTATACATACACTGGGCTCCTATGCACAGGCCATATCAGTACACAGTGTAAGAGTTTGGCTCCTGCATGCATGCTGGGATGCTATTGTTCAACTTTGCACATACCTGGCCCTGTTTCCCTTCTGCTAATTTAAGGATTCCATAGGACAGCTGGTTGTGCCTTTCTTTACACATCCAGGGTGGATGAATCTCAGATCTGCAAGTCCTAAACTCTGAGTGGATTTCTAGAATATTCCATTAGGAAAGCACACGTAGATTCTGTTGATATTCCTTGAATTTCAGACATTCTTGTCCCTTCCTTAGTTCAGAGAAGTGAGATCCAGCAAGCCCTACCCTTCTCTGACAATGAGGCCCTTCCCAACACACACAGCAGTGTAACCTTCACCCCCTTCAACCTCCACCTGACAGGCTCCCACTGAAACCCAGCTGGGCACAGGGGAACACAGGTTGAGGGACAGCCTATGAAGAAGCTGCAATTCAATTGAGGAAGAAAAACACGTTTTCTTTCTGTCTCTGCCAATTTGGACAGTAGAGAGAGTTGATTTCAAGGGGACCTTAGGGAAATAAGAGGAAACAGACTTGGAATAAGTGAGGGGAGAGGCTGTGGGAGGAAGGACCACAGGCTACAAAAGCAGTTCTCAAAAGGAAGAGGTCCTGTGACCTCAGGGATGAGGGAGGGGCATAATCAGGGCCACAGACTACATCACAGCCTACTGGGGAAAAGCCGTAGCTTCAATTTTCTCATGCAGCAGTTCTTAGCACCTTCCAGCTCTGGATGACAGTGAAGAGTACACAGAAGCCAGATGCCACCCATGTGCAGCAATGGCCTCAGAGGCTTTCTGTGCCCAGGCACTCCTCCTGACTCACCCCTCCCACCTCCATCCAACCATGGCTCCATTGTCTCCGAGATAAACGTAGGCTGCTTGGGAAACTTTATAGGAAAGCATACACTTGGCCAATTTCTTCTTTATTGTATTTCAGAGTATCTAGTAAAGAGAACAACCCTGCAATAGCTTCCTACAAAATCCCCCAGAAGAATCGCCACTTCATTTTATCATCGTTTTTCTTTTATTTAAATCTAAAAGCAGCAACGCTCAAGTTGTTACTCACTGGAGTGTGATCTGGAATCCCGAAGCCATTGAACATGTGAGCTGACCATTGAGCTGAGCTCCTCAACGTGGGCGTGAGTTAAAGAGCAATGTGAGGTGAGGTCAAGATAATCCAAGAAACAGGACCAAAGCTACAGAAGACAGGAGGACCTGGACAAATCTCAGGACAGGCGCAGATGGTGCCTTGCGGGAACAGTCATAGATGCAGAGGCACACAAGTGTTCTGAAGCTTTCCTCTCTGAGAAAGCCTAAAGACAACATCTCAGCAACCTTGAGCACCACTGCCCAGCATTGTTCCCACATCCACCTCAGTACCTAACTCGGGCTCTGGAAAGGAGCAGCCCTTTCTAGTACTGCAGCAGGAGATAGAAAGTATAACCCAGGGACATCCTACAGAGAAGTAAGGAATTTCCCAAAAAATTAAACGATGGGTACACACAAGGGGAATCTAGACACCAACGGAAATATCCAGAAAAACCAGAGATGAGACAATTTAATTCCATAGATAAGCCTCAATGTAAGCAAATCCCCTAGAGATCACACCCTACAAAACGAATGATGGACCAATCAAATGGATGTATAAGCAGGCTTGCTGTGCTGAGGCATTCCGGCCTCTGAAAGGTGCTCCAATCACTGCTAGATATGATCGTCCTTGGAGACTTTCCTGCTCATTGTTGAAGGAATGTAAAATCAGAGTATGAGAGTCTCATCTGATCTGGAGGACTCTGAGCACCACCATAAGGTGAGCCAAGTCAGTATAAACCACCTGAACCGATGACATCATGGCTCCAGGACACAAGGGTTCCTCTTGTGTTCTGGAGTCTTTGGTAGCCTACATCGCCAGGCCAGCATGAGAAAAAAAACATATGGCCACTGAAGCATAATCTACAAATTACCTGCCAGCAAGTCCCAAGCTGTCAAGGTCATTAAAAACAAGGAGTCTTTTACTGTTCAGGGGCATCTAAGTAGATATCATGACAACTGTAGATGTTTGCAATGTGTCCATCCTCAGGGAGCCACAGAATCCCAGTCCTAACTTGTAGGTCCCCTGAGTAAAACACTATGACATTTCTGCCCTCTTTGACCCTTAGAGAAAGTGCCAAGGAAGAGAACACAAAGCTCATTTTTGGGATCTTATAAGACCTTGGATGCCATGGGACATATGAAACAAAACTATAACATTAGATAAAACAAACAAACAAAACTATGGAAAGATGAATAAATGGGTCATAGTTTGCTGGCATGGATTGAAACCAGTTCATTAATTCAATCATCTGCACTATACTAATATAACATAGTAGGCTAGGCATGGTGGCTCATTCCTGTAATCCCAGACCTAGAATACTGAGGCAAGAGGATCACCATGAGTTGAGGCCAATATGGAATGCAAAAAGACATCCTGTCTTCAAAACAAACAAACAATAAACAAACAAACAAACGGCAATAGCAGAAATAGTGTATGGAATTTGGGATCTTTTGGGGGGGGCTGTCTTTACAACTTTAAAAAATAAATCTAAACTTACTACATAATTAAAGGTAATTTGAAAGACTCAAGAAGGCAGTATGACCCTATTGTCATTAGCAGCAAGAGTTACCTGAAGCCATGATCAGGCCTGACTTTCTGCCACCAGGATGTCAAATGACAGCCAGGGACCAGCAGGAGCCCTCTGCCACACTGTTGTAGTTGGCTGATTGTTATGATGCACAGGGGGCCTGCAGTTCAAGGTGACCTTCCTTGTTCGTTACATTTCCCGTCCTGGGTGGGAACATTCAAGCAAATTATTTTTCTTCAAGTCAAATTAATCTCTCTGATCAAACGATCGCCAACTGCTGGTGGCCCAGAGGGCCCAACAAAATGACCTATTTCTCAAACAAAGGCAAGCTCGTGGCTGGCTGCAGGGGAGGCAGCCACAAGCTGGGTAGTCCATAATGTCTCAGAAAAGGGATAAAGGAGGGTGGGGCTACTCTGCGAAGAGGGGCTGTCCGTCTGAGCAACACTTTCCATGGTGTTCATGTCTGTTGAAGATGGATGAACAAACAAAGCAACTTCTAGATGGAACTATCTGGGTTGCATAACCCAGGAGGCTTGCTTCAAGATGAGGAACTAACAGAGCCTAGCATCAAGACCTAGAGTTCTGACAGAGGCTGCTCACCCTTGGGAGTGCTAGCCCAGGAGCCTCTTACTGAGCTAAGCGAGTCCCTGAAATGGAAATAAAAATGGAGTTGGCACTTCCTGCCCAAGCCAGCCTGCTGATGCCAGCTCACACAGAGCTTCATTGTTGTTGGGCTTTGTTCTAGGGTTCTGCGTTTCTTCACATTTCAAAGTTTGTTTGTTTGTTTGTTTTATAGTCACCTTTACTCTTCTTACTCAGTCCCTCCTAATTTCTAGGAGGTGAGTAAACCCAAAGCCTTTTCTATGTAAATCTTCCTACCGTATGCTAAGGTGACCTTGACCTCCTGCAGTACATGTACCTTTGGGATCCACAGCAACCTAGTTCTGAATCCTGAATCCTGAATCCCCTGTGTGTACCAATTACACACCCCTGGTCTCATTGACGAGTGCTGAGGAGCAGGATGCAGAACCTTATGCTGTGGAGGCTCCAAACTCCTCACCATTTGTCTTTCCCAAAGTCTCCCTCTTTATCACTTTTAATGCACTATGGGCCCCTTTGTTTTTCTTCCTTCCTTTTATAAAGACATAAAGACCAGAAACCTCAGGCTGATTCTCCTCTCAGGTAAAAATGTCACCAAGAACCTACAAGGCTGACCTCTCCCAGGAAGAGTACGGATAGGGAGTCTCAGTTACTGTTCTGTTGCTGTGAGGAGACACCATGACCAAGGCAACTTATAAATAAAGGTATTTAACTGGAGATTGCTTACAGCTTCACAGAGTTGGTCTATGACCATCACAGTGAGGGGCGTGATGACAGGCAGGCATAGAGATGAATCAGTAGCTAAGAGGTCACACCCCAATCCACAGTCATCAAGAAGGAAGACAGAGAGACTGGATGGGCCTGGTGTCTTTGAAACCTTAAGCCTACCCCCAGTGGCGCACTTCCTCCAACAAGACCACTCCTCCTAATCCTTCCCATACAATTCTATTAACAAGAGTGACCACACATCCAAATATAGGAGCCTTGGGGAGCCATTCGCATTCCAACTACTGCAGTGGGTCAAAAGCTAATGCCAGCTAACACAGAAGGAAGTGCTCCAGCCCTGAAGCAGAGCACAGGGCACAAGGTCCAGTGACCCCTCCTTTGATGAGAGCCATCTCCCCTTGGAACATGGGCCTGTGAAACTTGTCCTAGCTTCATTTCTGTTGCTGTGACAACAAAATACCATGACAACAAGCGACTTTAAACCACATACACCTTATATAACCCAGTGAAAGCCCCTCATGTACCCCAGCATAACTAAGCCCGCTTACACAGCCTATGGAGAGAAAGTAGGCAAGGTCACACATTCCCTTAGACTCTCTCCGCTTTCAGCACCCTCTTGTTCCTATGCCTGAGCTTGTAGAGTTCCCTGGAATGCAGTGAGCCACAGTCTGTGCAGCTTAAGCACTAGGAAGGTATTGTCTTATGTTCACGAGTGATCATATGTAGGTATCAGTAGAATGTGCTCCCTCCAAAACCTCAAGAGAAAAGTCCTTCCTGACTCTTCCAGCTCTGCCTGCTTCAGGCATCTTTGTCTTATGATCCCCCCCAACTTGCTTCTGCTTGCCTTCACATGTGTTCTTTCTAGTGTATCTATCTTTCTTCTCTTCCTTTTTTGTTTTTAAATATTTATTTTATGCTTAATTCACACACACACACACACACACACACACACACACACACACACACACACACTCAGGCACACTCATGTACACACACACTTCTTTTAAAACTAAATGTTTTTTAGGTTTTTTTTTCCCCGTTAGCATACAAAATGCCTCGTGACATTCTCACACACAGTTTTGGTTGTGTGGTTTCTCTCTTCCGTTCTCTTCCCCCACCCTGACCTGTACCCTTGTTCCTGCTCCCCTCCCCCTTTATAACTTCCTTTTGCCCTCTCTCACAGGACCCTTTCTAATTTCCTGACCTCATCTTTGCTCCACTCCCACGTAACCACACATATATAAAAATCAGGAGTCAGGCTCCTCCCTTGACAGAGAATGTGTCGTGTATGAGAATATGTCTTGCCTAGCCTGGATTACCTCACAACATGATGTTCTATTTTTAAGACAGGATCTTGCTTTGTAGTTTTTAAAGCTGCTCTGAACTGTGATCCCGGCCCCATCCTCCACCCCACCCACCCCCCACAGCCACCGTTGCCTCCAGCTCTTGAGTGCTAGGATTACAGAAATTCACACCAAGCAACTGCCTAAGTATATTTTGAAACTGTGGTTGGTCGGATCCAATGTGGTGGTATGGAGGAGGCTCGCATACTAAGGACTCATAACCTCAACTAAGCACCGGGAGCCCTGGGGACCAGGGCTCTGCTGAGAGGAAGGCAGGCTTCCAATCACTGACCTAGGGCACAGAAAGTCATGGGAGGGCGATAGAACGGATGCCTTGAGGGAAATCTGTGGAGGGACAGGTGCACCTGGTGAGGGGCGTCACAACCAATCCTTAGTGCCTGTGAAGAACGGTGAATCAGTGTCTAGACAACCAGCATCTTTTTCATGCAATCCTAATTGTACATGCCTTCTTGCTCTTGGGTGTCCTAGGCAGGGTTGAGAGGTTGATGGAGTCTGACGCTAAGTGCCCAGATGGCTCGGACCCACAGGAGAGTTCTTGATGCTGAACAACTACTGTTCAGCTCACTGTAGTTCAACACTACCTGGATACCCGTCCTACCAAACTTCACAGGATTAGCACAGCCCAGGGTCCTGATTCACCTCCGGGGGGCCATGGCTAACAGGGAACAGCAGCTCACTGCTCTTGCCCAGTGTTTAAAGAGAAAAACCATGCCACAAATTGCAAAACCCTGAGAATAGAAAATTTCAGACTTCAGAGAATTTGCTTTCACACCATAATCTGTGTGTGTGTCTGTGTATGTGTGTGTCTGTGTGTATGTGCGTGTATGTCTTTGTGTGTGTCTGTGTGTGTGTCTGTGTGTGTGTCTCTGTGTGGTGTGTGTGTGTCTGTGTGTGTGTGTCTGTGTGTGTGTCTTGTGTGTCTGTGTGTGTGTGTCTGTGTGTGTGTCTGTGTGTGTCTCTGTGTGTGTGTATCTGTGTGTGTGTCTATGTGTGTGTCTGTGTCTGTGTGTGTATCTGTGTGTGTGTCTGTGTGTATGTCTCTGTGTCTGTGTGTGTGTTATGTCTGTATGTGTCTGTGATTGTCTGTGGTCTCTGTGTCTGTGTGTGTATGTGTGTGTATGTGTATGTGATAACACTGAAACATCCATTCATTCAACTGCAATCCACTTATTTTCCATACTAGCAATTAAATTCAAGGACTTCAGATATGCTAGGAAAAGTTCCCTACCACTGAGCTACACCTCACCCCCTTGTTTTAAAATACCTGTGTGTGTGTATATGTGTTTGATGAGTGTGCATTGAAATGTGTATTGCCCATGTGTGTTCAGGTACTGTGTGGAGGTTAGCATCAGATATCTTCCCTCAACTCCACTTCACCATTTTTTAAAACTAGGTCTCTCCATAGCTTGGGATCTATGATTCTGCTGGGCTGGGCTGGGCTGGCTGACTAGTGGACTCCCGGGATTCTCCTGCTCCACCTCCCAAACACAGGTACACATACCATCACACCCACCTCTTTTAACATAGGGTTGGAGGACCAAAGTCAGGTCAGTATATTTGCACAGCAAGCACTTTCCCACCGGGCCATCTCCCCAGCCCTAAAGGCAGTTCTTTCAAGGCAATATTGACATTAACATTGACATTGACATCCAATAGTCTGCACACAACCGAAGGTGTCACCTTTGCTGAGCATTGATCTGTTGGACCCAACTAATATCACCCTGTCTTTTCTAGAGCACACACAAACACATCTCAGCAGCTTCTGCAGCTCCTGTCCTCCCCCACCCACCCACCCAACCCTCTGCCACCCCTACCCCACCCATCCCAACCCTACACCCACCTGCCCCCCTACCCACCCATCCCCACCCTCACCCACCTGCCCCCCCCCCGTCCACACTGTTGGCTCCTCTCACCTCCTGCCTGCTTTTCTGCCATTGTGTCACTGAAACTTAGCTTCAGTGAAAGCACACAGTGTGCACTCTCTTACATCTGCCGTGCACTCTCCTCATCGTTATCTGGGCATTTGATGACTTGCTGTAGGATCCTTCTAAACTTTGCTGACCCCCTTGCTGCTGATGGACTCGTAGGTTGCTTGTACTTCAAGCTATTACATATAAAGCAATAATGAATATTCAAAAACGGTCTTCTTATCAAGAGATGATGTGATTTTAAGCTTACTATTCTTATCTTGAGACCATAGTACAATTACATTTTCCCCCTTTCCTTTCAGCCCTTCAAACTCTCCCATAAAACTCCCCTGCTACCCTTTTTAATTGTTCGTGTGTGTGTGTGTGTGTGTGTGCGCGCGCGCGCGCTCCTAAATATAATCTGTTCAGTTTCTATAATGTTACATGTGTGAGTTTCAGGGCTGCTTGTTTGGCACTAGACAATCAATTAGTCTGATCTTCCTTGCATCCACCTCTCCTGCTCCCAGTTTTTTCTCAGTTGCCTAGAGTTGTGTGTGTGTGTGTGTGTGTGTGTGTGTGTGTGTGTGTGTGTGTGTGTGGTGTGTGTAGAGTGAAGCTCATGGTCTTCTGCAGGTCCAGTTCGACATGTCTATTAGGGTTAAACTTGTTCAGTTCACAGGTGGGAAGTCCATGTTGGTGAGACCTTATAGTAGTTGCTTCTGATAGTAAGGAAGACACAATCTT
This sequence comes from Acomys russatus, assembly GCF_903995435.1. Taxonomy (NCBI): domain Eukaryota; kingdom Metazoa; phylum Chordata; class Mammalia; order Rodentia; family Muridae; genus Acomys; species Acomys russatus. Next base: position 50,645,315 of record NC_067153.1, read on the forward strand.
AGAGCAAAGCCTCTGATCTTCTGTCTCTACAGACTTTCTGCCCCTTCTTCTACAGTATTACCTGAGCTTTAAGTGGATGAGTGTTTTGTATCCATTGGAAAGGGGTTCCACAACTCTGCATTTTGGTTAGTTGTGATTTTTTCTTTCTTTCTTTCTTTTCTTTCTTTCTTTCTTTCTTTATTTAGTTATTATTTATTTATTTATAGATGCCTAGGATGCAGTGGCTGCATACAAGATCACACAGTATTTCATGTTGGCACCAGCAGGGCTCCACAGTAGATGGAGGACGTGATGATTTCATGTGCTGCAAACCTTCAGAAAGTGACTCAGTTTTACTTACTGGCTCTAGTATCTTTTGTGTAGTTTCTGTCATATTTCCCCATACATAACCATCCAATCTAACTAAAGACAGCTTAATTTTTTCTAATCCTCGCGCTGATCTATATCTCCTTACTCCCGTCCTATCACAGGGGACAAACCCTCCAGTACAAGATTAAGCTGAAGCAGAAAAAAAAAATAGAATTCCTTCTGTTGTACTTCCTCACCTTGAAGGACATCTGTGCTTTTGGGTTATGCTGTCAGCTGCGGTGTCTGTACTGTGGGTTCACTGGACACTGCTTCTTCCAACAGCTATATGCTGAGGAGTCCTCTAGGAAGTAAGTGATGGGCTTTGTGAAACCTTTGGTGGTTTCACTTTCTCAGTTAGGTTAGACAGGGAGTTATGTTGACTTTCAGCCATTAATACTTTAATATCAGAACCTGAATTCCACTAGTAAATATGCACCTTCCTTTTTCCATAGAGTCATTATCCATTTACCGGGTTTATGTTAGAAACTCATTGCCATTCCATTCACAAGAGAGACTGGTCCATAATTTTTTTTTTTAGATTCATTTATTTTATTTTATGTGTTTGTGGGTTTTGCCTACATGTATGTATGTGAACCACATGGTTGTCTGATGCTTGAGAGGCAAGAAGAGGGTGTCAGATTCCCTGGAACTGTAGTTACAAATGCTTGTGGGGTACCATGTGGGTGCTGGGAATCTAACCCAAGTCCTCTGCAAGAATAATGCTCTTACCTCCTGAGCCATCTCGCCAGATCTCTGGTCTGTGCTTTTTATTACTACAATGCTTTGGGCTGTTTTTGTTCATTTGTTTGCTTGTTTTGTTGTTGTTGTTGTTTTAGCCAGGGTGATGCTGGGATCACAGAGTGAATTTTGTGGAAGAATACATATATTGCTGATTATTTCCTCCTTAAGTGTTTGAGAAGAGGCGATAACTTTGTAGTGAATTTGGACCAGGTTTGTGTTGTTGTTGTTGCTGCTGATTTTAGGTTTTGTTTTTGGGTTTTGAGTTTTGGATTTTTTGTTTGTTTGTTTGTTTTGTGGGGAAGTTCTCTTCTTTTCCTAGCTAGGGGTGCTCACTTCATCTGTTTCCTCATGAGTAGCTCTGGTGTGCTGTTGACTGAGGAACTTGACAGTTCTATGTAAGGTGTTGGTTGTAGTGGCACAAAGTTGTTCATACTGTTGCACTAACCCCCCCCCCTTTCCTGATCAACATAGCTAGAAGCTTATCAATTTCACTGATCTTCTCAAATAAACCAGGTTTTCTGCTTCAGTTATTTTGTGAGGTTGTTTTCCACTATCTTCCATTCCAGTAGTTCTCATTCTGGACTTTATTTTCCCTTCTGTTTACCTCCTCTAGTTTCTCCTGGTAGAATAGAAGGTTAGTGACTTGAGACATCTGTTTTTTAACATGGACTTTTTAGTCTATATTTCATCCAAGTATTCCTTTGATGACAATATGCACGTTTTTAAATATTAATTTTCTATTTAAGTTTTTTTTTACAAACCTTATATTTGAGTTTTTCTTTTTCTGTGCTGGGTATTAACATTAGAGCCTCCCACATTTAGGCAAGAGCTTAGATTGGACCTGAACGTATGACCCTCTTGCCTCTGCCTCCTTGTCCCACATAGCTAGGCCTGTGAATACGGAGCATACTGAAAATGCTTCTTACATTGCCTTTCTTTTTTTTTTTTTAATTAATTTATTTATTTATTTATTCACTTTACATCCCAACTGCAGTTCCCCTCAGTCCTCTCCTCCCAGTCCTACCTGCCCTTTCCCCCCATCTTCCATCCCTTATTCATCAGAAAAAGGGAGCCCCCCACCACCACCAGCCCATCCCAGCTCATCAAGTCACATCAGGCCTGCGGCCTGGTGAAGGCAGCCCCACCATGGGGAAGTGACCAAAGAGCGTCGTTGCTTTCCATTTACACTTTTATCCGCAAGTCATCTGTAAATGTTAGTTTCTAAGTACAGGCATATTTTTCTGGAGGCCTCTCTGTTATTAATGTTCAATTCAATTTTCCTGTTATGCTTTTGCATGACTTAAATCCTTTTGAATTTATGAGACTCAACCTGCAACTCATGATACACTGTGACTTGACAAATATCCCGTGTGGACTTGAGGGTGGTGTGCAATCCACAGCTGTCTGGTAGGGTGTTCCATGTCAGTCGGGACGAGGCGGTTAATGATATCGCTTAGAATTTCTAGATCTTTACTGATTTTCTGTCTGCCTCTCCGATACGTTATTGAAGCATGCACGTTTGAAGCTCTGATTTTAATTGTGGGTTCTCTATAAGACCTTATGTTTCTATCAATCCTTGCTTCATGAATTTTGAAGCTCGGTCCTCTTGTTAGGTGCATAAATGTTTGTGTGTTGTGCCCTGTTGACCAAGTGATTATTTTTTATTATAAAATGGCCTTTGAATGCCTTCTCTGTTAATTCTAACGTATTTGTTTCTTCGAGATGATTTTTCATTGACTTTTCTCTTCATTGTGGGTCCTATTTCCCTGAACGCCTAGCTGGTGTTCCTTGTGTGTGTGGGGCGGGGGGCAGTGGACATTGTGGCGCGGGCCTTATTGGGGAATGAGTATTTTCATATCCCTAAAACGCTGTGGAGCTTGGAGCACAACTAAGTCACCTGGAAATAGGTTCGTCTTTCAGGGACTCACTTTTAATGTGCTCTCAGTGGAAGGAGAATGCTGCTCAGCACTGGGTTATCTCCACTCTCAAGGCAGACCCTTCCCTGTGCCTGCTTGGACCCTCAGCAGTACTTTGAGTTGGTTTAGCAGGTGGAGGAGGCATTACTCACACCCCTTCGGGAGCACTGAGACTGTGGACTGCCAAAGGGCTCTTTCCCTGTCTGTGGTCAGAGAACATGCACCCTCCTAATACTCATAAGTATGGGAGAGAAACAGCCATCCCTACCCCTGACTCTGTATGCCACCTTCTGCTTTAATATCCCTGGGAATCTCAATCAAGATGACCACAGTGTACTCTCTGGGGTCTTTCTGGTAGCAGAGGGGGACAGTGGAGACTCCCTTAGTTCCTGCCTCTCAGATTGCCACATGTGCTGTTGTGAACAGTGTCATGAACCCATTCTTTTTTTTTTTTTAATTTTTTATTAATTTATTCTTGTTACATCTCAATGGTTATCCCATCCCTTGTATCCTCCCATTCTTCCCTCCTTCCCCTTTTCCCCTTATTCCCCTCCCTTATGACTGTTCCTGAGGGGGATTACCTCCCCCTGTATATGCTCATAGGGTATCAAGTCTCTTCTTGGTAACCTGCTGTCCTTCCTCTGAATGCCACCAGGTCTCCCCCTCCAGGGGACATGGTCAAATGTGAGGCACCAGAGTACGTGAGAAAGTCATATCCCACTCTCCACTCAAGTGTGGAGACTGTTCTGACCATTGGCTAGATCTGGGTAGGGGTTTAAAGTTTACCGCCTGTGTTGTCCTTGGCTGGTGCCTTAGTTTGAGCAGGACCCCTGGGTCCAAATCTGCCTATCATAATGTTCTACTTGTAGGTTTCTAGGACCCTCTGGATCCTTCTACTTTGCTATTCTCCCATGCTTCTCTCATCTAGGTCTAATATCCAAAATATATAAAGAAGTCAAGAAATTAAACACCACCAAACCAAATAACCCAATTGAGAAATGGGGCTTAGAACTAAACAGAGAATTCTCAACAGAGGAATATCAAATGGCTGAGAAACACTTAAAGAAATGCTCAACCTCCTTACTCATCAGGGAAATGCAAATCAAAACAACTCTGAGATTCCATCTTACACCCATCAGAATGGCTAAGATCAAAAATTCAAGCGACACCACATGCTGGTGAGGATGTGGAGAAAGAGGAACACTCCTTCATTGCTGGTGAGAATGCAAACTAGTACAGCCACTTTAGAAATCTATCTGGTGCTGTCTCAGAAAAATGGGAATAGGGCTTCCTCAAGACCCAGCTATTCCACTCCTCGGAATATACCCAGAAGATGCTCCAGCACACAAGAAGAACATTTGCTCAACCATGTTCATAGCAGCCTTATTCATAATAGCCAGAACATGGAAACAGCCTAAGTGTCCCTCAGTAGAAGTATTCCATATACACTATGGAATACTACTCAGCTATTAAATACAAGGAATTCCCAAAATTTGTGGATAAATGGATTGAGCTAGAAATTATCCTAATAAGTGAGTTAACCCAGAAGCAGAAAGACTCAAATGGTATATACTCACTTATATCTGCATACTAGCCCAAGGGGCATGTCCCATGAAAGTCTTCACTTACCAGGAAACTGGGACAGAGGGGAGGACATCCTAATGAACCCATTCTTTTCATATGGTTTTTCTACTTAGAGTTGTGTCACAATACAGAGAGCCTTCTGTCCCATCTTTTGGGGAAAAGAAAGTCCACATGCAGAAAACATTAAGCAGCTCTACTCCCTTGCTTCTGAGAACTCCTCCTCCACCTCCTTCTCCTCCTTCTGAGTCTTCTCCCAACACCAGCAGAGAGAATGCACTCTGCCTTATGCCTGTGTGCTGGAGGACGCCATCCCAGCCCCATCCCTGCTGATCTCCAGACTATACCAAGATGGCTGCCACTTTGCCTTCTGTCCTTTAGCCCACTAGGTCTCTCTGTCTACACCTGGTCTCACCCTGCATCCAGAAGCCAGGTGACACCTGTCTCTACTCCACATTGCCCAGTGTCACTGACCTGTATGCCCTGTCCTAAGCTGCCCAACCTGGCAACTGCAAAGCACACACCACAGACTTCTATTCGGTTCACTGAGTGTTCTTTAAGATAAATTCAGTAATGTGCTTGACTAATTATGTGCTAACGGCTCTGTGCAGAGTGTGTATGTGGTAAGGGAACTAGAGAGCCAGGTCATGAGACATGTTCACAAGAAGTCACTGCACTGAAGGGGCTTCCCCATCGGCCCAGAAAATTAAATGTTCAACACACAGTCACCGGCGTCAAGTGCAGTGTGAGTGACCCCAACATCAATTCTTGGACTAATCTGCCATGGGAAGAAATAGTGGTGCCCAAACTTGGAATCACTCACTCTTCTCTTTGGAAGCATTCCAGGGGCTCAGCAAAGCAGAGGTTTCAGATCAGAATCCCAGCCTCCTCCTGAGCTGAGTTTGCAGGTGCTGCAGTCGTGGAGGTGGGCGAGGGACACCCTGTCTGCAGGCCTTGGTTAAGTCTCACTCCTATTCCAGCAAGAGCAAATGGTGGCCCTGCTAGCAAAGCAAGAAGAAAAGCCTCCGCTCTGCTGGAAACACTTCGTCTTTTCTCTTTTGATTCTCCACCACGGGCTCATGTTACAGCTTTATTATAATACACTTTATGCACAGCAGTGAGCCTTCAGTGCAACATATGCCAACTTTATATATACATGCATAAAGCATATTTTTAAAATCCTTAGTCAGAAGCTCATAATGCAATATTAAAGCCAAGCCATATTTTCACCATACATTTATATATATGTATATACAGGTCTTTGGGAAAATGTTATTAAGAACTCTGGGGTGTGGGATGGCATGGGGTAGGGAGTGTTTTACCAGTGCGGAACAGAGTGGGAATCAAGCCCCGAGGCAGGTGTGCAAAGCCAGCAGTCCTCAGACCCCTGGAGGAAGGAGTTGGGGTTGAGATATGAGCAGAGCTTCTGCGGGGACATTTTTTTTTCCATTGGGCAGGGCTAGCTGTGAGGCAAGGAGGGCAGGTGGGAGCGCTCTGATTCTGTTTAGAAAATGAGATGTCACCTCAGAAATTACATGAGGTTATTTATAAGCAACAGGATAGCGCAAGCCTGACGGGGGAGAAATTGAAACAATACCTCCCAGTAACCCAGCCCCTTAGGATCTTGGTCATTTGGAAATCCCTGCAAGCTGGGGAGATCCTCACTGGTACAAATTGCCAGCTTTGTGTCCTAGGTCTAAACCCAGCAGATTTATCTTGAGTCTGTATTTGGGATTTTACATTATATTGTAACCAAGTGACCTGGACACAGATAGAATGGCTGCTTCTCTCCAGGGACCCTCAGGGCCAGGAGCCAACGCCCAGTTAGTACTTCACTGTCTATAGCCGTTTTAGCCTTTTGCTGTTATTTTTACGTATTACACTCTTGTCATATTGGATCATTGAACATGTTTTAATGAAAGATCAGAGTGTGTCTCATTTGGAAGGACTGGGGGGGGGGGGAGCCACTCCTGTTTGCCCAATGACTGTGCAGCCAGCCAACCAGACACCATATTCCGCCTTGCATCACCCTTGGATGCAGACATGCACATCAGAGATAGCAGAGCAAAACAAAAAGACGTTGCTGAGAAATGTCAAGAAATCGTGATGAGCACATCTGATGCCACATACCCACAGTATGAAAGGCTGGGGCAGGACCCCTGGCTGAGCCAGCGTGATAGGCATGAGATGCTTCCCAGGAGATAACAGTGTCCACAGGTGTGAGCAGGGGCAGTGCCTAGCTGACCATAGGTCATCCCAGGAAGAATGATGTCAAGGCAGAAAGTGTCTAACAGTAGCAGGCTTTGGTGATGGATAACAGAAGGACTCCATACCCCATTTGAAACCTATGTTCATCCACTGGTGAGCCCGCTGAAGAATCCTTGAGTCTTTTGGGAATTACCTCTGTTATGTAAAAGCCCAGACCACAAGCATGGGTGGGATTCCCAGACAAGCAGAAGTTTGGCAGGTGAAACCACATGAAGAGTAACTAAGTAGGCACTGGCTGTCCAGCAGACAGAGGAATACCAGTGTCTGCGTGTACAAGCAATGGGGCTAGGACAGGTGACCCATGTCCTCCAGGCTGTGTGTGGATGCTGACTGGACATACATGAGCCATTTCAGACTCTATTCATGGAAAGGGATGGACACTGAGGATGCTGGAAAGCGACCATGTCAACTTTCACCTCCTTTCCCATAGACCTTCTTCCATTGAGAGAATCAGGGCCCTTTGATGTACGATCTAATGGGACACACTACAAGACTCGGGCACCTGTACTACCTTGTGGCTGGGTCTCTGGGCAGTGCATAAGAAGTGCAGCTGGCTGCAGTCATTGCGGACTAGAAGTGACAAATGGCTATGAGGAATGTAAGCAGCCCTCAGACACAGCTGCGCAAAACCATGTGGATGCATTCTCTTGGTGTTTGTTTGTTTTCCTTCCTTGCTTGTTTGTTTTGTTTTCTGCTTGGCTCAGAGCATGCGCAGGCCCATGCCTCTCCACCCTTCCTAGTCTGTCATTCCTAACCCTCTCACTAAAGGCCAAGGCTAAGCCTGAAAAATGCTTTCATAGAATTGACCTCCACCTGATGTCTCTGGGATTCTAAGAAAGGAGGGAACAAATTCCTGCGTCACAGGAACCAGGCTGCTCTTCCTAACCATCCAAAATCACATACACAGGGACACAAGAAGCCACCCAAGGGGAGTCAGCTAAAGGCTGGACAAGAGTTTCCCAGGCAGCAGCAGCTGAGTCCCAGGATCCCACCTGGCTCCTGTGGAGCAGCTGCCAGACTCAACACTGCAGAGGGCACATGATCTGAAGCCTCACTGTTGTTGATATGAAAAGCAGTCTTGCAGTAAAATGCCTTAGACTCTTCCTCCCCCCACCCCAGCCCTAGGATCTCTGGGACCATGAACCCCTACAGCATTGACTCTGGTCTGCAGGAACTACACAGAACAAGGCCTGTCATGGGGACAGGAATCACTGCCACATCACGGTTTTTCCCCCCTCTGCCCTTCTTTATGTTTCTGCTATCAGGTGCTCAACATATCAGAAGATCACACACTCCAGAGCAGCCCTCGCTGGCAGAGGGGAAAAGAGTTCTCTCCAGGTCTTTGATTGTCAGAAATTGCCCAGTCCTCTGCCCCTCCCCGAGGACCAAGGGTGCCGCTGAGGGATGGATGAATGGCCAGAAGCAGGAGGGGAAGGCTTAGCTCTCATCCTGTCCTAAGATGTAGAAATTAAAATAGAATCGATGATGGGAGGCAGAATGCAGCATCCCCTTGGCTTCCCACATCCCGCAATGTAAACACTCATCCCCACTTGTGCCAGATGAGGACCAGATTCAAGGCCTAGAGGGTAGACTGTAATAGACCTCTGCTCAGCTAAATGGCTGAAATGGGCAAGAACAAAATGCTGGGAAGAGGAGCTGCCTGGCTCACAGAAGTTTGCGTCTCGGTTTGTTTCCAGGTCTATTTTAATTACGGAACTTCAGGCCCATATTAGTGTTATATCTCAATTCAATTAGCAGTGAGATTGGTAAGGGCAGGTGGCTGCTGGCTGGCGGCCAGCTTGAAGCAGAAAGCAAAGGATCGTAGTGATGAATATTTCTATTGCCACAGAAAGCCCCGGAAGAGTGGGAATGGTCGAGCTTGGAAAGCAGGAAGGGGTGCTGGCTCATAGGCAAAGTCAGGGGACAATGACTGAGTTTCTAGCACGACACTCAGACAGGGTTTTCCAACCTAAAGAGGACACAATCTCTCCAGGGGATCACTTGCCAGGGTGCAGACCTGGCAGGATCTCCAAGAATGTAGCACTCCTATTGTTGCTGGGGACCCAGGGGAGCCCTTCCCTTTCCTGGCGTAGGACCACTAGAGGGGCTGTGTGATGAGCCACAGTGCATTAATAGGAGGTCTAGGATATTTCCATCTGAATAGCTTCACTAAGTCCTTTGCCAGCTCTGAGGCTTGGTCAGCCCAGATGTCCAGGACCAGCATAGGCCCATGTTAAACTGTCAGGATGCAGGAAACCAAAGGCACAGTTGACAGGAAGCAAAGCTCACCAGGGATTCTGCAACCGTTCTTTCCTTGCCAAGGAGCAGAGAGGCAGATGGATGGAACCTCTGCTGGAAACTCTGCTTTCCATGGCTATGATGCAGCCTACCCACACCTCTGTGCACCACATCCCCTGCTGTCTGTAGTCTAAGCTCCCCTGCTTCTCAAAACTCCTGGGACCAAAGGGATACACACCCCTTTAAAATGGAAGGGAAGGTATGATTGCACATCATACTTCCTTAAAAATCACTGTCCCTAAGCAGAGACTCAAAGGCCTCTGTGTTTAGCAGGACTGTAGACAGTCGGCCCACAGTGACCAGAGAGGGAAGCTGTCCCAGGATCTGCAGATAGATAGGTGATGAGCACCGTGACCCATCCACATGGAGGGACGCAGCTCAGCCTGCTACAGGGTGGTGTACCTTGAGGATAGTATGCGAGTAGACTAAGCCAGCAATAGAAAGACAGTCTGATATGGGGCACCAGAGCTCATGTCAGAGTTAGTCCCTGCTCTCCACATAACTGTGGAGAATGTCCTGTCCATTGGCTAGATCAGAGTAGGGGTTCGTGTTTACTACTTGTATTGTCCTTGGTTAGTGCACTAGTCTGAGCAGTCACCCCTGGGCCCTGATCCACCCGTTACAATGCTCTTCTTGTGGCTTTCTAAGATCCTCTGGGTCCTTCTATTTCCCCATCTCCTATATTTCTCTTACCTACAGTCCCACTAGGATGTCTTCACATCTGTCCCAATCTCCTGGTAAGTGTAGACATTCGTGGCACATGCCTTTTGGGCTAGTGTCCAATTATAAGTGAGTATATACCATGTAAGTCTTTCTGTTTCTGGGTTAACTCACTCAGTATGATCTTTTCTAATTTCCTCCATTTGTCCACAATTTTCTGGATTTCCTTGTTTTTCATAGCTGAGTAGTATTCCATAGTGTAAACGTACCACAATTTCTTTCTCCATTGATGACCTCCTCTTGGTGGGGAGCCCTGGTGGCACTCAAAGAAAGAATAGGCGGACTACCAAGATGAGACTTATTAGCCTGCGACCGTAAAGTGAGGGAGGAGATCCCCCTCAGACATGGACCTAAGGGAAGGTATAGGGTGGATGTGGGAGGGTAGGAGGAATGGGAGGATACGAGTGATGGGAGAACAATTGAGTTGTAATCTGAATAAATTAATAATAAATAGAAAAAATAGAAAGAAAGACAGTCTGCATGAGGTCCTTACCCAAACCCTAAAACATGAAACTATAGAAGCAGGAAGGCAAGGTAGCACTGCCCAGACCTGAGATTAAACAGTGAGATTTGCTGTTTGATGGAGACAAGTTTTACTTTCACAAGATACAAATGGATTGGTCAGAAGGGGGGGGTGTGTGGTGATGGTGACAATCACCCTGTGTGGCTAAACCAACTGCCTGGGAGCTTTGTGGGACCAGGATGCCATGGAGGCTCAGGAGGTGGAGAAGCTGAGGGTACAGGAGGTCAGAGCAGCATGGATTGCTGGTAAGAAGGCGCATGCCCAGGTTATCTGCTATCACCAGAGATGAGGGCGACAGCTTTGTGTCTGTCTGGGACCCAGTCTCAAGCAAAGAATATGCCCATAGCTGCCCACCACCCAGGCTGGAACTACCCCCCTTCTAGACTTTCCCCCACTCCTCCACAGATCCTGCCATGCTGTGTTGTGATCAACGCTCTATTCACACCCACATCGGGCAGACAGAGTGAAATCGTGAGCCGTGTAATTATTTACCAAAATGCAGATTTTAGGGCTATGATTAAGGAACAGACACCAAGAAAGTGGCTTATGGGAAATTGACACAAATCACTGAGCACTCAATTGCCTCTGATTGTCAGACCCCAGTGATATGTACACCTGTGATGTGAATCAGGCATCAAGGCTCATGGTGGAGGCTCAGGATGCTTTGCACCCCAGCCTAGGGGGCTCAGAAGCAAGATGGCCCCTGATAGAAGCCCAGGACATCCCACCAAACTCTCCCATGTTGGAGTCTCAGAACTAAGTTGGCACCTGAGCAGATGCCAGGCAGATATTTTCAAGCCCTGCCCAGGTATCTGGTTACTAGGGGAATCGAACATGCCTTAATAAGAAAGGATTCCATGGTGAGAGAGTTGTGGAGAGTCCCCAGGCTAAAAGGGCCCTAGGGGGATGCAGGTTCTGTACATGTAGGCCTGTGTCTAGGGTGAACCGTGAGCACTTGCACACTCACTGAAGTCATAGTATCACTGCATTTCTTCCTGTCACCTCTGGGAACAGTGGCATCAGGACCAGCAGTAGCAAGGGATGGTCCAGATGAAATGCATGTGGTATGTTTACATGACCCCTGTGTAGGCATAAGGATATTGTGTAATCCAAATGCTGATTTCTGTACCCTCCACCTATGTCTGGTTTCAATCTTTGTTCTAAGAATCTCTTTTTTTTTCCTTTTTTTATTATTAATTTATTCAAATTACATCTCAGTTGTTAGCACATCCCTTGTATCCTCCCATTCCTCCCTCCCTCCCACTTCCCCCCCATTCCCCTCCCCTATGTCTGTGACTGAGGGTGACCTCCTCCCCCTGTATATGCTCATAGGGTATCGAGTCTCTTCTTGGTGACCTATTATCCTTCCTCTGAGTGCTACCAGGTGTCCCCATCCAAGAGACATGGTCAAATATGGGGCACCAGAGTTTGTGTGAAAGTCAGATCTCCTTCTCCACTTAACGATGGAGAATGTTCTGTCCATCAGCTAGTCTGGGTAGGGGTTCGAAGTTTACTGCCTATATTTTCCTTGGCTGGTGCCATAGTTTGAGGAGGACCCCAGGGCCCAGACCCGCCTGTAGTTTTCCAGGACCCTCTGGATCCTTCTATTTCCTCATTCTCCCAGGCTTCTCACACCTAAAGTCTCAATAGGATGTCCTCCCCTCTGACCCACTTTCCTGGTAGGTAAAGTTTTTCATGGGGACGTACCCCTTGGACTAGTGTCTGATATAAGTGGGTATATACCATTTGATTCTTTCTGCTTCTGGGTTAACTCACTCATTATGATCATTTCTAGTTCAATCCATTTGTCCACAAATTTCGGGAATTCCTTGTTTTTAATAGCTGAGTAGTATTCCATAGTGTAAATGTACCACAGTTTCTTTATTCATTCTTCTACTGAGGGACACTTAGGCTGTTTCCATGTTCTGGCTATTATGAATAAGGCAGCTGTGAACATGGTTGAGCATATGTCCCTGTTGTGTGGTAGTGCATCTTCTGGGTATATTCCAAGGAGTGGAATAGCTGGGTCTTGAGGAAGCCCTAGTCCCATTTTTCTGAGAAAGCGCCAGATAGCTTTCCAAAGTGGCTGTACTAGTTTGCATTCTCACCAGCAATGAAGGAGTGTTCCTCTCTCTCCACATCCTCGCCAGCATGTGGTGTCAGTTGAGTTATTGATCTTAGCCATTCTGATGGGTGTAAGATGGAATCTCAGTGTCGTTTTGATTTGCATTTCTCTGATGACTAAGGGGGTCAAGCATTTCTTTTAAGTGTTTTTCAGCCATTTGATATCCCTCTGTTGAGAATTCTCTGTTTAGTTCTGAGCCCCATTTCTCTATTGGGTTATTTGGTTTGGTGGTGTTTAATTTCTTGAGTTCTTTATATATTTTGGATATTAGACCTTTGTCAGATGAAAGGTTGGTGAAGATCTTTTCCCAGTCTGTAAGCTATCGCTTTGTTCTCTTGACAGTGTCACCTGCTATCTCAATGTTGTTTAAACATCACTTCCCAATTGTCCCCCGATATGTCAATAAAGCAGCTTATAGCCAATCACTGAGCAGGAGAGAGAATAGGGCTGGACTTCCTGTCAGCCAGGGAAGGAGAAGTTAGAAGAGGAAGTGGAGGATTCAGCCACAGGCCAAAGTGCTGGCAAGATAAAGAAGTTGAAGCAAAGAAAGAACTAAAAAGCAAGTAACTTGGGGATTTTGGCAAAGATGGAGTCAGGATAACATAGAGGGTTAAGAACAGACTTGAACTGCTCAAGACTGTGTTGTAAAACTTTATAACAAATGTAATAGTGTCTCAATTATTTGTGTGATAGCTGGGTTAAGAGAGAAACTAAGAGAAACAAACACAGTTTTATAATAATAACTGTAACACCCCTGACCATATTCCCCTGTCCTTAGCTACTCATTCCTCATAATTTTAGGACCCTGGCATCCTACACAGAGACAGTCACAAATGAAATCAGGCCGTGGAGAAGGTGCTTCCTGACCATCAGCAATCACGTGCTATCAGGCCTATGGGCAAAACTTAGGCATTTGATGTCCTCAGAAGTTAGTTGAGGGAAAAAAGACGGATTTTGCTCACAGCAAGAAAGGGCACTAAAGGGAATCCTGGCATCCCCTGATGTTACTACTTCCTTCTTCCTCCAAAGCACTTGCCCCAACCACATGTCTTTGAGTGTATCTGGCTCTCTGTTTCTGGTTTCTCACCCCACATGTCTAGCACCCTTGTTCAGGGATCAGGTGTCCCCAAGCTTCTGAAACAGCTCTTGGACATACTAAGGCTTGACAACAATGTCCACAGAGAGACATTGACTTGAAGACTGTGCTCCATCTGCTATGGGCTTTGGAAAGAAGGTGCCCTGCTCAGGACTCACAACCAAGAAACACACAGAAAGGAGAAATAGATAGAGTCACAAGCATGCCATGAAAAGGCTGATAGGGTGAGAAGAGAGTTGGGAACTGGAGGGGCTCCCTGCTTAGGGAGAATCTGCTCTAAGAAGTGAACATTTAGGAATGGTGATGAGTGAAATAGAGAAACAGCCAGGCTCCTGGGAAGCCATAGCAAGTTCCCTAGGCTGGGGACACAGGGAAAGGGTAAGGTCAGAGAGAGTAAAGTGACCACAGAGAAAGCAGGCAGAGAGAAGAGTGGTCAGATGGGCTGGGAGGGCTGCTGAGGCTGTAGGGCTGGCAGAGAGCTGGCTGTTATCTCTCAACTGGGCTTTGATGTATGAGCTGCCTCTTTTTTTTTCTGTCTTCCCAGTTTTTCAGTGGGCAGAAATGGTGCTGGTGTAAATACCTTGTTCAGTGACAGACAGACAGACACACACACACACAGACACCTGGTGCAGATGTCTTGAGGTTGTCTTGTTGCTGTTTGTTCCGTGCCTATACATTCCACGTCATCTCTCTCTCTCCTAGGCTCTGCCTCACATTACTCACCTGGGGAATGGGAAGCTATGGCCATATCATTGTTGTATAGCCAGCTTCCTGGTGGAGATATATGTTATTTCCACACAGTCTCCATCACAAGTGATATACCATGAGCACCAGTCACCTTGCCTTCCACACATGCACAAGCTTCTGTAGAGAGTTCTAACCTCTGGTTGGATGGGCCTACATGCTTCAGCATTCAACAAATGAACACATCCCTTGTCCCTGAAGTCTCTTTCCTCTGGGTTTGTTTGGAGCAGTCTTAACATTCAGTGTACTGGTGGGGGCGTAGCTCCTCATCATGTGTTCCCTGTTTCATCTTGGCCTGTGCACATTGAGTATGCAGGGACATTCACTGAATGAATGAGCTGAAGAGATGGTTCCCAACTGGAGTCTTGTCCACAGCCTCTGAGGAAGTATATTTCCCCAACCTATTGTCATCCTAAATTTTATGAACCTGTTTTGTTTTGCCATTTTACAGAGGCCTCATTGTTTTTAATTAGGATCTTTATTATTAATAGAGTAGTTGGTTGTATTATGTCTTTATTGGACATTTATACGATTTATGTAAATTTCATGGTCATATCTCATTCTTTTTTTAATCTATGATTTGGATGAAGCTACTGGAACTCTTAAGTTATAAGGCATAGATGATGGATGAATGGGTGGAAAGATAGATACATACCTAAATAGATGATACAAAATAGATGATTAGTAGCTAGATGATCAGTAGATAAATGATACATATATTGATTAATGATAGATAATACATATGTGATAAATATATAAGTAAATTAGTGATAATAGGCAGATGATAGTTTATTGATTATTGATAAATAGATTGGCAGACAGATGATTAAAGATAGATTATAAATGATAGGCACATTCATAGATTATATGTTAACAGTTGATAGAAATACAGATATGTGATAGATAATAGGTAGATAGATGGTAAATAAATAGATGATAGATGGATGGATGATAATTGATAGAGATGATAGATAAATAGATGATAGATACATGAAGATGATAGATGATTGATAAGTAGATAATTATCAATAGTTGACTAGATAGATAGATAATAAACAGATGTAAATATTAAGCCAAGAAATTGGTAGGAACCAACTCAATATTTACATACAATAAAATTGAAATGGATTTATAACCTATATATTTGATTGTAGTCATATGAATAATTTTCTTATTATTTTTACATTTTCTCTCAGGGTTTCCATATACAACACCAGCAGTATTCAAAAGTTGAATATCAAAGATATTCAAAATATTTAAACACTCTGAAATTAGTTAGAAGTTCTCCATTGTGTTAAGAGACAGTGAACATAAAGGTGTTTTAAACAGGCTTTCAAACATGTTACATATTCGGTGACAGTAACCATAAAACCCAGAACTGAAGGGTGGCGCTTTCCACTAAAGTCTCCTCTCTATCATGTCCTGTGTGAACTAACACTATCAGACCAAGTCTCCTTGCTCCTTGTGAGGAAAAGTGATCATTTCATTACTGTTGACAATGAGCCATTGGATGCTTCTTCAGGAGCCTGTGGCAGATGGAGATGTGGCTGAGTTTCATGGTCTGTTCAGATAGGTCCCTCGTATACCTCTGAGAGAACAGCCTCGAGAGACAGACCACAGGTAGATTTTCAGTAACATGGCACACACACGCTGGACCTGGAAGCAGGTTCAAATGTCAGCAAATCCACTCATCAGGCAGTAGCAATAAGTCATGAGTCATTCTGCTCACAGCGAAAGCTACTGCTTCATTTCCTGGAGGCATAAAGAGGGCCACACCAGGATGAGCACTCAGCCATCATTCCAAAGTAGAGTTCCCAGGTGCCTCAAGCTTCTCCTATGAATGAGGACACCCTAGCCATCCTGTTCAGAAGGCTGGCCATGGTCAGAGTGGATGAGATTACTTCTGCTCACATAGCTACTGGTGGAAACTCCTAAGGACTCCTCAATGATCAAAGAAGTCTTGTTAAGGTGTCAATATGTAAATTTAAGAGATTGGGATATAAGTCTGTAGTATCCATCCTTAGCCTCAAAATGCCCTTCCCCCAAGACTCCAGATGCATCTTTTTATCCCAGCCTGAAGTCTCACCTGGCTGTCACTTAGATCTTTTTGTCACCACAAGAAGATGAGTCACTGGGTCTCTTCCCCCTCGTCCTCTCATGTCATTCTTTCATGTCCCAATGGCATATGGGAATTTCTAATGTACAAGTAATCTGAGGAATGCATCTCAACTAGGCTTGCTTCCCCAAGAAAGCAACACTGTTTTCATATTTAAGAAGGAATCCATTAAAATCACCATTTATAACAGAAATACGAATAAAAAGCTTTGGGGGCATCTCAACAGACACTTGTCTTTGTTCCTGTGATCAAGTACCTGGCAAGAAGAAACCTACAAGAGAAGAGTTAATTCTGCCTCCTGGCTTAGGGGATGCAGCCCACCATGGTGGGAAGGCATGATGCCAGGGGCCACTGCTGCAGCTACAGGAAATGCCTGACTTCTGGGTGGGTCAGAAAGCAGAGAGGTGAACGCTGGTGCTCATCTGACTTGCCCCTTTCCAGCTTTTTATTCACTCAGAGACGCCAGGAGTGAAATGGAGCCACCCACATTTCAGCACGTGTCTCCCCTCCCTCAGCTAATCCTCCCAGGACACCATACCATCATGTGTCTCCTAGGTGACTCCAAATCAAATCACATCCCCAATGAAGATTGGGCGTCACTACCGTTCATTACGAAATCCTTAGCTGACTATTGAGATGTGTGCTTTGTCCAGAAGTAAAAGTGTGGACTGAGTGGCCAGAGCAAAGCATAGAACCCAGCATGCCATTGTGTCAGACCAGGGGGAGACAAAGATGACTGCTCAGCCCCTAGTCCATAGCAGGGACATACAGCTAGAACTAGAAGGAGCTCAGTAGGAGGGAGAAGGCAGGGTAATCTGATAGGAAGGCACAGTATGGCAAAGAGTCCCCGTTGTCTTAAACATAGCTACTACTAAGGTGCCATTTAAATAATAACCTTGACAAGCAGCAAGGGGGTCTAAACCTGAACTAGGAAGCAAGCAATCCCTACTTCATACCACACACAATGACCTCATACAGTGGTGCTTCATCTTGTGCCAGTCATAACAGAGCCCATGGCTTTTCATTTGGACATGTGTTCTATGGCAGCTGTGCCACTCCTTAATTACCTGCTTTGCCCACGTGCCTGTGCAAGAGTTGGTTACCAGCCCCTGTGCTGTCAGTTCTCTGCTCGGTCTGTCCACCTCTGCTATTGCTTTTTAGCTATTGTTTGATCTCTGGCTAGGTTAATGTTGCTGTCTCATGGCCCATGATGGCCTAAGCTCGTGATAAAGCTGGAAATCAGGTAATGGTAGCCCTATGATTGTGGCTCTTTTCTAAGTTGCTTGAGTTGTCGGGTGATTCCCACCTCCCACCACACACACACACACACACACACACACACACACACACACACACACACACAAAATGTATGTTCTAGTTTTCTATTCTTTTCACTCCCAGGGTACAAAGCAGATACCATGAATTTTATCACATTGGGTGCTGGATTATTCTGGAGGTGACAGATGGCACCTCACTGGGTACAATTCTTTTCTATTCCTTTTTTGTTTGTTTGTTTGAGTTTTAAATTTCACTCTGAGATGGGAGAGACTTAGAAAGAAAGTTTAATCTTCTGGTTCACTTTCAGGAAACACCAGAATGTAAAGGCTGGTACTAGAGGGATTGCCAATGTGGCAAGATCTTACCAGACACTTTAGGCAGAGCCCTGCGCACTTAAACTTTCCAGTTGAGATTTTAAACCAGTACAGTCTCTATCCTGAGTGAGCAAAGTTTTCTCTCTCTCTCTCCTCTCGATAGATCTAGATCTCTCTCTCTATAGCTATCTCGCCTGCTCTATCTACTACCTCTCCCTCTCTCTCCCTTTCTCTCTCTCCCTCTTCTCTCTCTCTCTCTCTCTCTCTCTCTCTCTCTCTCTCTCTCTCTCTCTCTGTCTCTTATGTATTTTTTATGTGCATTGGTGCTTTGCCTGCATGTTTGTCTGTGTGATTGCCAGCTCTTAAAGTTACAGGCAGTTATGAGCTTCCATGTCTTTTGAAACCTCTGTTCCCAGCATGGGTGCTTTCACAGCCCTGCTGGCGAGTACCAGACGGAGAGGCCCTTGCAGGTTCGGGCTTCTTGCCTTGCAGCCCACTCCACTAGAGGCCTCTGATCTGTGGATTCTAGATGCTTGGCCACCTCAAGGCATGAGCTTGTCTTCTTTATAACAAATACCTATCAAGTTCTACCTGATTGTCATCCAACTCACCCTGACCATGGCCTGAGGACACTCCAGGCACCGTGTGTGTGTGTGTGTGTGTGTGTGTGTGTGTGTGTGTGTGTGTGTGTGTAGGTCAGAGGACAACATACAAGAGTTGGTATACTCTCTTCACCATGTGAGTTCCAGGGATTGAACTCAGGTTGGCAGTCTTGGTGGCAAAGACTTTCACCCACTGAGCCATCTCTCCTGCCATCGAAGTCAGATTTTTGTCACTGTAACAAATGCCTGACAGAAACAACATCAGGGAAAAGTAATTTGTTGGGGCTCACAGTTTCGGTGGTATCCATAGCAACTGGGTCTGTTGCCTGGAGCTAGAGGTGAGACAGAACATGACAGCAATGGGATCATGATGGAATATAGCTACCTGCTTATGGCAGTTGGGAGAGAGAGAGAGAGAGACAGAGACAGAGACAGAGAGAGACAAAGAGACAGAGAGACAGAGAGAGACAGAGAGACAGAGAGAGACAGAGAGACAATGGCACACCCACAATGACCAACATCCCTCTATCAGACAGACTCCACCTTTTAATTTCAATCATCTCCAAAATGCCATCAAACTATGGCTCCATTAGTATATTCTGTCCCTTGATGAAGTCAATCCAGTCATTGCAATAACACCACCTCAGTACAAACTTTCAGGGTCATTTCTCTTCTTCCTTTCTTTCTTCTCTTTCTTTCTTCATTCCTTCCTTTCTTTTCCTTTCCTTTCCTCTCTTTTTTTATTGAAAAAAGGGTTTTTAATACAATATCACATTTTCCCTCACCCAATCCCAGATCCTCCCCCACCTCCCTGCCTACCCTACTCCATGTCTTCTCTTTCTCTTAAAAAAAAAAAAAAAACTCTACAAAACATAAATCAAAACAAACAAGCAAAAGACCAGTAAGATTTTTTTTTAATTCCCAAAGCAAAATGAGATAAACAGTCTACAAAAATACTACTAAATTTGTTTTGTTAGCTCTGATTCAAACAGTGCTGGGACATTCTTAGACCTCAGCTGGTCTCTTTTTCTCTTGAGGGTAATTGTCTGGTTTTCAATGTTTTGAGAACCATGTCCCATCTAATGTCTCTGTTTGTGCTTGTTTATTTATTTATTCATTTTCTAGGGAGGAGAGTAAAGCTCCCTGTTTTCACCCCTTGTCTCAGTATTGTTTTTACTGAAACAAATGTCTATCAACCACAGAATATATAAATACAGGATGCTTACAAGTTGAAATACAAGCATGAAAATACTTTATATACTCAAAGTGAATCAATCCCCAGAAATGCACATTTGAAACAGGGATCAGGTCAAAGAGTTAAATATAGTTCAGGGTGGCTGAGCAAATAAATGTGCTGTTGCAGGAGACATCTGTAGGAGGCACATGGTGAGACACAGAAGTGGAACATGTTTCTTCAGTCTGACTGCAGAATAAGGAAGGGGATTCTGAGAATAGAAGCATCCATGGTTTCATTGCTCAGAAGGCAGCATTTGTTAGCTTCAATGATGGGTAACATGAGAATTCATGATCAATGTCTGAGACACTACGTAAAATCTGTGTGTGTGTGTGTGTGTTCTTGCCATGGTTTCAACTTGAAATGTTGCTTCAAAATTCAAAAGAACTCCTCAAAAAGAAATTTTGTTCAGATTGGAAGGAAACAAATTCACTTGTTTGTTGATTCTTAAAAAACAAAAACAAAAGACAAAAAACTTACAACAAAATACTTTCTATTAAATGGCCAAAATTAATAGGAAAACATAATACGAATGTGCAGAAAATTAAAAGTCATATCTCCACAAAAATGAATTAAAGGCCAAAGATCAGCATGGTCTAGAGGATCCATGATGAGCCAATGCCATCACAGCTCATGCTACCACATGCCTGTGTGACCTGTGTGACCTGTGTGACCTGTGTGACTACATCCCTGTGACTACCTGTTCCTGCATGATCATGATCCTGCACCAACCTGTTCCTATACAGTGTATAAAATGAAATCAAGAAGTTAAGGAATACATAAAACCACAATGTGAGCCACACTACCCTATGTGTTTTTGTACTTGTTACAACCAACAGACACAAATGCAATTATAAAGATCCTAAACCATCAAGAAGGAAGAAATTTATTTTAATTGCACAGGAGAGATTTTGAAAATTAAATAATATGCTATATCTATTGTTCAAACAAACCACAGTTCAATAACCTACAACTCAGTTATACATAGAGTGGTCTCTGCCGAAATAACATAGAGGCTGATGCCAACAAAACCAAGCCCACACAGACTCAAAAGTTTACCCTGGGGAGGAAAATTTCCCTTTCTTCAATTCTGGTTTACAATCAAAATCAGAGCCATAATTGTGATTTATTTAAAAATATAACTTGTCTGAAAATTTGGGGATGGTATCAAAACACTACTTGAGCTAAATTTCATTGCTTTTGTAACTAGCCCCTTCTAAAAAAAAAAAAGTAAAATGAACATTAAACCTAAGAAATTAGAACAAGACTGACTTCCAAACAACAGAAAGGAGGAAGAATTTAATTAACTCACAAGCACAGAGTGCTGGCTCGGGAGTGGGATGCCATGGAATAATTAAGTCCGGGAATCTTTACTCTGGGTAGGCCAATCAAATGGAGGCATCCCGTCAATTCTAATTAAAAGCAGCAACTCAGCAAAGAGATGTGAGATTCAGGGAATCCACAGGCTGGAGTCGCGGCCCTGTGTTATTTATACACAAAACACGTGTAACTGAAATTGGCCATTAGGGGGGCCAGATATAAATTGCCCAAATTATCAAAGAAAAAAGTCAGATCTGAAAATAGCAGCAAGAGAAGATTCTTAATGACAACAACTCAAGAACAACAAGCTGGGGATCGGGGATCAGTTCCTTCTTGCGGGCACAGACCTCTGGCCTGTCTGCCATCCTCTGTGGCATCATACAGAGAGCCCTCTTCCCATGGCTACGAATCCTGGGCCTCTGCCTGGGTCTCATTGCTAGAACTAAACACCACAGGCTAGGTAGGTAATTTATATGAAATAGAGCTACTCTGTGCATAGCTCTGGAGGCCCAAGAAGCACAGGATCAGGAAGGCATCCAGTGGCATCAGGCTAGAGGCCATTGTGGAGCCTTGGATCTACCAGTACAAGACTTTGTATGGGAGGACTGAAAGTCAAATCTATCTTCCTCCTAAAATCATAGCCTCTTGGACCAGAATCCTACCCTCTCGGCCTCATTTAACCTCAATCGCCTCCCAAAAGCCTCAGATCTTAATAGCACACCGAGAGAGGTAAATCCTGGCCTCATTCTGGTGGGGACATTAAGGTCACAGCACCTGATAGCCTTAATGCCTGAGGAAATCAGGGGCTTCTGAGACATCCACCCGCACTGTAGCCATTAGTTCACTACCACAGGGATAAAAGTCCGTGATGGGGCAACTTGCAAAAGGAAGGGTTTGTTTGGGCTTACAGTTCGAGAGGGTTAAGTGTCCATCACAGCGAGGAGACACTGCAGCAAGCAGCATCCATGATGGCTCACATCTTGAGCCACAAACTTGAAATAGCAGGAGGGAGCCAGGAGTGGTGACCATCTTTAAACCCTCAAAGCTGCCTCCAGTGACTAACTCCCTCCAAGGAAGGCATAATTCCTACACCTCCCCAAACAGCACCACTAACTGTGGGCCAGCTACTCAGATGCTCTACACTATGGGGACATTTATCATTCAAACCATTATACCCTGCCTGCCTCTGTGAATATGCAGCACCTTCCCAAGACTCTGACAAGGGCCCAGGAAGCCAAAGGCTCGGAGCCCGACTCTGTGGGAAGTCAGGTGTGCCTGGGACCCTCAAGAGGACTCCAATCCACCCTCTCTAGGTTCTTGCCCTGAGTGGCTTCCACGAAGAGACCCTCATGCCAGGGTGTGTCAGCCTCATGATCTCTTAACAGCCCTAGATTCTGACTTCCTCCAAAGTAACTTGAAGGTACCTCTGATTTTTTTTTTATTAGTATGTTTTATGTCTAATGGGTGTCATCAGAGTTTGCTATTTTATTCAACTACCCGGTTGTACCCCATGTTCAGTATTTGATTGAATAGGCTGTTAGGTTCTTTTTCTTTTTTTTCTTTTTTTCTTTTGTTTGTTTGTTTGTTTTGTTTTGTTTTTGTTTTTTTTTTTTTTTTTGTCTTTTTTTTTATTAATTTATTCTTGTTACATCTCAATGGTTATCCCATCCCTTGTATCCTCCCATTCCTCCCCCCCCCCCCCCCCCCCCATTTTCCATTATTTTCCTCCCCTATGACTGTTCCTGAGGGGGATTACCTCCCCCTGTATAATCTCATAGGGTATCAAGTCTCTTCTTGGCTACCTGCTGTTCTTCTTCTGAGTGCCACCAGGTCTCCCCCTCCAGGGGACATGGTCAAATGTGAGGCACCAGAGTACGTGAGAAAGTCATATCCCACTCTCCACTCAACTGTGGAGAATGTTCTGACCATTGGCTAGATCTGGAAGGGTTTAAAGTTTACCGCCTGTATTGGTCCTTGCTGGTGCCTTAGTTTGAGCGGGACCCTGGGTCCAAATCTGCCTATCATATTGTTCTACTTGTAGGTTTCTAGGACCCTCTGGATCCTTTCATTTTGCTATTCTCCCATGCGTCTCTCATTTAGTATGTATGGTGCACTCGTGAGCACGCATTCAGGCACATACCCACTTGTAAGCAGGCACATGTTGATGTCAAGAGCCTTCCCTGAATTCTCTTAAATTGATTGATTGATTGATTGAACCTGGAGCTTGCCAATTTTCTAGATTGTCTAGTCAGAAAGTCCCAGGGATTCTCCCGACTCTGCCTCTTCAGTACTGGGATTATAGGTTTACATACTGTGCCCAGCTTCCCCCAACACACACACACACACACACACACACACACACACACTCACTCACGGGAGAATAAAAGTCTTGTGTCTCTGTACTTTCACAATAAGCACTTACTGACTAAGCCATCTCCATAATATCTTGGTTGCATTTTTTCTTATTGGACTGAATAATATATACACAATCATTTTATCTGAATGATACATACACATATATGGATATATAAAGACATATATATCTGGAGCTAAAGACACAGCAAAGATAAATCCCTAAACATATTTCAACTTTGTCTGCCAATGCAGCTGCAGACCTAGATTAAATGGTTTTTTTTTTTTTTTAATGCAAAACTAGTTGTAAAATGCATGGGCAGCTTGAAAGACTACTACTGACTGAAGAAATTTAAATTATAACAAGAACTTCCCTCTTCAAATGCTCAGGGAAAAAAAAAAAGACTACAATAAAATGGAAATCTATCAGACTTCAAAGGACAGACAGTTCCTGCAACTGGCTTTTCCAGAACATGTATGTGGAATCATATCCTTTAACAGACAGAAAGTGGGCTCGATGCTTTTAAAAAGAGACAGTGGATGCTTCAAAGGCAGAGTGTCTGCACTCATTTGCTGCTACAACAGAGAACCGCCAGCCTCTCAGCTTCAAAACAAAACAAATCTACTGCCTTGTAGTCGGAATTCTGCAGGTCAGGAATCCAAGGTGGGGCCAGTCAAGTTTAAATCTCGGTGTGGCCAGTACTGTGTCCTCTTGGGCTCCAGGGAAAATTCATCCCCTGTCTTCTCCACCCTGTAGACACTTGACATCCTTCTGACATCTACCTCCTCTCAGAAAAACCAGCTGTGGCTCAAGTCTTTCCTGCCCACTTCTCTGTCTCCCTTTTCTACTTTTAATGACCCTGGAGCTGATGGGAACTGGATAACTAATTAGCAGTTTCAGCTCTATCTCAACCAATGATCCTCTTTGCCATGTAGGATGCATAGACACAGATTGGAAAAAGAATAGCCCAAGCATCTTCTAGAGTCTGTGATTATGCCTAGTACATCCAACACTATGACCCATATTCACCATAGTTTATCAGGAGACTCAACAGACCAAGGCCCCAAAATACTTGGAAAACAACCCATCTGTACTAATCACGGGCAGACTTATCTTCTTTTAATGACTCCTTAAACAATGCAGCGTAGCATCAATTCCTAATGCATTTTACAGCACTTGGACTTTAAAAACAACCTAGAGCTGTTTTGAGTACTCAAGAAGATGTGCAGAGGTTATTCAGAAACAGCATGGCATTTTATATACAAGGCTTTAACACCCTGGTCCTGGGACCAATGCCCTATGGATACAGATGAATAACTTCACTGCAGTCAATAAACACATCATCTCTATATACTCAAGTGCCTCTATATATTTACAGAAGCACATAGAACTTCTGTGTCTGTGTGTTTGTCTTTCTCCCTGTAAGAGGGTTGTGATTTTAATTTTTCTCTGTGTTCTCCTCTCTATTATCTGATATATTTACTCTCTCCCTTTCTCTCTCTCTCTGTCTCTCTCTCCCTCTCTCTCTCTCTCTCTCTATCTCTCTCTCTCTCTCTCTCTCTCTCTATCTCTCTCTCTCTCTATCTCTGTGTGTGTGTGTGTGTGTGTGTGTGTGTGTGTGTGTGTGTGTGTGTGTGTGTGTGTGTGTGTGTATGTGCGTGAGAGAGACAGAGAGATAACAGAGGTTTTCCTTCCTGACAGAAAGCCTAAATGGAACTTTATAACAAGAAACAGTGTACTATAATGCCAGGAACAAGCTGTGAGTTTAACTCAGAGCATTATAGAAATCATGGGTCCCCTGGAATCAAGCAACTGCCACTGGCTCCCGCATGGAGATACGCCCTGCATTGGCACCCATGGCAGACGCTCCTGGCAGGGTGCTGGCAAGTATGAGCACTGCTCCCTTCTGCGCTTTCTGGCTCCATGAAGAAAACTGCAGGTAGGAGGCTCTCATTAGGAGCAGTCTTACTTAATTAATCTTTCATTATTGGGCAAACCATGGGAAGGATGGGCTCCACCAGGAAAACTGTTTGCAGCCCTTGTCAATTTGCTCACTCTGTGAGCAGTCCGCCCAGTAAATCAAATGCTTGCAAGTGCAGTGCACACGGCAAATAATTAAACTGTCCATAAAGGCTGCTGAGGTCTTCACAGAGCTTAATTGTGTGTGACTCAGCAGCGAGGCAGGGTCTGCTGGAGGCAGGAGATGTTCTGGCACTAGTCAACTGCCTCCCCTGCCAGTGGTACTGAGAGCTGGCTTTGCCCTCTGAATGTGGCCACAACAGATACAGCCAATGAAAGGTGACCAGCAAACCTGTGGAAGCCACAATTTCCGGGTCAACCCAAGTCCATCACTGACTACTACAAGCTTGCTCCTCCAAGGTAAGGCTTTAGTATCATAAAGAAGAGATATTTTAGAACAGTCAACTGGATCTCACCTTTACTTCATCCCTTTTCCTGGAGCCCGTGACATCTGCCTTCTGTACCTGTACCTTGCCTCCCTGACTCCTGTCACTGTAACACGCTCCTACCAGGTCCAGAACTGTACCACTAAAGTGTCAAAGGGAAATTCCCAGTCTGTAGCCTATGACATCATCCATAGAGGACTCTCCAGCTCCAGGTACTCAGATCCTCTGGGCTGTGTTCATGCTGGTCTCTGTCTACTCCACATTCCAGAGCTGTGAAAACACCCCCACAGAGGACAGCTTGGGTGTCTGTCGTTGTCATATTTTACCAAAGCCCAGATCATCCTAGGTACCTGGCAGACCTCCTAGCAGGAGAGAGAGGCCACGCACAGGCAGATCACACTCCACCTCTCACTCAGCTCCAGGGGAGCTAAGCACGTGGCCCTGCTTAGCCAATAGTGTCTTCATTCAATCATCAATCATCTCTACTTGAAATAACTTGGTATAAAAGTGGAAATAGGGAAAGTATCAAGACACAGCCCCCGGCGTCTCTGAGTCCCTCAGACAAACATGATCTACCATCCACCACCAAGTTCACTGATGTTCAGGGAGCATTGGTGGATGGATGGATGGATGGATAGATGGATGGATGGATGGACAAAAGAAGACAGATCTCAGAGAAGGTACTATAAGAGTCTGTGAAGGATACTTTGGGCTACAGTAGAAAATAAGATCCATCATGGTTAAAGGGATGAGAAGGGACAGAAAAACGGTGGGGTGTATGAGCTGGTAAGGACATGGAGTAGACCAAGTAGCTGCTATTGGATGTACAATCTCAATACAGAACCAAGGGTCCCACCTGCAGGGTTTTCACACATTCCCAGAAGGACCATCTATAAAGTACAGTCCTCCCTCCAGCCCACTCCTTCTCCAATGATGACTGAGGACATTCATACTGATAGGTAGGTATTAGTCACATAGGGTGTGATTTTAATCGGATAGGTGTTCAGGGACATAGTTAGTGAGAGAATTCAGTGCTGAAATGGAGGTGACAGTGCAGGAGAGTCAGATAGAGAGCCATGCCCAGTCATACAGCCTGATGGGGCAAGCAGAGGGAGCTGGTGGCAAGTTATAAAGAGCCAACCACCCACTCAGCTTACAGAGGCAGACTGAAGAGTAAGTACGCAGACATGAAGTGGATGAGCCAAGAGGGGCACCATGGGGGCTATATAGAAACCCCCAAAGATGAAGTAGAAGAGAGTGGACTTGAGAATTGGGGTACCCCTGGGAACTCTAGCAAAGGAAGTCGTCGGCTATGGCAAGTGGGTAGAGTGAAAGGCACGAGTGGACTCCATTCATTCCTTGCTGTCATGCAAGCATTAAACACCCACTGTTGAGTGGGCTATGGTGGACACTTTCAGAAAGAGGTTGGGGATGGGGGTCAGGCAGGTGCCATTCATGTGACAATGAGTGAAGAACAGGCACCAAATGACCTTTGTCCCACCTTCTAGAAGCCCAGAGAGAGTTAGAAACATCTCAGGGTTTTCTGGAGTGGGAACAGAGTCAGGGATATTTGGGGAGTGGGCATGAGCTGGGCTTGTTTATAGACAGTAAAAAAAAAAAAAAAAAAAAAAGGAAACTATGCGGCAGGGGGGGAGGGAGATTTGTGGGAGTCAAGTGGAAGTTTCTGGACAAAGAGATGATGCCACCACAACAAAGGAAAGGTTTCAGAGCCCAGGAGAAATGACATGGAGGAGCTTTTAGACTGGGGACTGGGTGCTGTGGAAACATGATCTCTGGAAGCCACCGGGCCTCCACACAGAAGTGGGAGAGCTGCTCGTACTGGCAGTCCAATATCTCTGTGCAAGCTGCCTCCTGTGGGCAGTGACTGAGGTCTCTGTAGCACATGGGACTAAATGGTTGAATAGCATCTCTGCCTTTCACGGATGGTCTGAACTACAGGCTCTTATGTAGCAATGTCCTTTGAATAGAAGTTTTCCCTCCTGGAAAAAGGGAATGGCCAGCTCTAGAAGTAAACAGACCTCATAAGCCCAGAAGAACCAAAACATACAAGACACTCAAGCATTCTCCCTGCTGCTATAGCAGTAGGAAGCTGCTGGACCAGTCCAGCTTCCAGGAAAGAGTCTCCTGCCCGGGCACGTGCCTATGATTAAAGCAGGAAACCCCAAGGACACACTTTTTGTGAGCATGCATCCAAGTTAGGATAGGCTGTCAGGACATACATCTGCCTTGGAGCCAGCCATGTTCCTGTAAGGAACCCCAATAAACTCATTGGCTTGCCAGGTTGGGCTCCTGTGGAACCGTTACTTTGGTTTGTTGCTATGCTCTGACTGGGACAAAAAGACACTTCTCTGCATCTCGTCAGGAAAACTTAGCACAACACATGGTTTGGGTCCACAGGAGCTAGCACTTCAGGTGGGTTTGCTTTAACGTGAGCATCACAGCAGCCCAGAGAGGGCACACAGCCATATGCTCTAGTGAGGACCCGCCATCTGCAGGCAGTGGGTCTCATTTCAATAGGTAATTGATTGGACGTGGGCCCACTGCCACATGAGAAGAGGCCCAGCCTCGAGGGAGGGCCCACCTGTCTGTGGCAGCAAGGGTGGGTTTTTCTGGCTTTTCAAGATAATTGAGTGTGACACCTGCTGCTGCCAGACACTGAGACCTCTAGGGTGAGCAGAGGAGGGCTCTGTTCCCAGGCATCTGTCTGTTACCCCTAAAAGAAGGTTCCTAAAACTTGAGAAAGTTCAGCCCCAGGCTCTGGTTCTGAACTCCATCTGTGCTTAGCTCTTGCAGATTCCTGGTGCCTCCTCACTGCTGGCTGGGGCCCTCACCATCGCCCAGGACAGGTCATTCTGATTATAAAAAGGAAACCCCTGCCTAGGAGCTGACTCAGACCACTGAACTTCCCCAGCCTCTAGTCCCTGACCTTCCTGCCATTACATTTAAATATTCTGGGCATTTCTTGTACATTAAATCATATACTAACTTGTCTTTTCTTTTCTTCCTTTTTTGCTTCCTTCATTCAGTGAAATGTTTTCTAGGCATAGCCTCATTGTGGCATGCTTGTGGGCTCCAGTCCTCTTAATGATTTATATCCTATTGTATTCTAACGAACACTCGCCTCGTGTTCCCTGAAGCAGTAATCTGCGCAGCCCAAATGTGGAGATTCTCTGGATGTCCAGTGACAAGCAAGGAGACCACCAAGGGAAGGCAGAGCTAGTACTTCTCTTGGCAGCTTTAAAAAATAGATTCACTTCAAGCCTGGTGTGATGATGCACACCTTTAATCCCAGCACAGTAGGGATTATGGAGGCAGAATCAGGAAGATCTTCATGAGTTCAAGACTAGCCTTCTCTATATATTGAGTTCCGGGACACCCAGGGCTCTGTAACGATAGCCTGTCTCAAGAACAAACAAACAACAGACAGACAAAAAGATTTACTTTATTCTTAACTACGTGCAATTATACATATCTGTGTGGGTATGTACATGTTATTGCATGTACAAATGGAGGCCAAAAGAGGGCATTGGCACCCTAGAGCTGGAACTGTGGGTGATTGTGAATGATCTGACCTGGGTGCTGGAAAACTAAGCCCAGGCCTCCATAAGAGCAGCAGATATCATAATGACTGAGTCATCTTTCCAGCCTCAGAATTTTTAATAGACATGGAGGGCAGGAGCTAGCTCACTGTAGAAAACATGTGGGGAACCCCTATAATGAAAGCTACATATTGGTCACAAAGGATATAGTGAAAACTACTTAAGATAGATAAGAGACCGTGCTGCTACTGAATATACTGCAGCATAAGAAGAGAGACAGGAGCTCTGGCAAGCAAGGTCAATGCCAGCTTCAAGGAAGCTCCAAGAGACGTAGCCAAGGGCCCATTGCCTTTTCATAGATTCTTCCTTCTAACTCAGCTCATTGCAATGGGAAAAACCTGTAAGTAAGGCTGGCTTCTAAAAGGCTCCCATTTATCTCAGGAATGAGACTACTTCCGTCTGCCTCATAGACAAGGACTTAAAATGAGGTAACCAAGAAAGACTGCAGCTACGTTTTGGTATCTGTGATGAGAGTTAACTCCATGGAGAAGCTGCAATCTGGCCACATAAAACAAGTATAGTCTAACAGCTAGCAGACCCTGCCAAAGCCAAAACCAGGATGCCATGGTGAGGCTGGCAGCACTAGCAGTGACAGCTCAGGCTAATGGCTAGCAGGCAGGACAAGGTCAGCAGTTAGTCCAGCAATAGAGACAGACAGAAGCGGGGCTTCAAAGCATGACCACTCCTCTAATTGGGTGGGCAGCACATGCACAGAGTTTGATCATCAGTGCATGTATATGCATGTGCGTGTGTGTGTGTGTGTATGTGTGTGTGTATGTGTGTGTGTGTGTGTGTGTGTGTGTGTGTGTGTGTGTGTGTGTGTATGCATGCAATGTGAGTGCAGGTCCTCATAGTGGTCAGAAGAGAGTGTCAGCCTCAATCCTCGTTGGCCAGAAAAATGTGCAGGGTATATTACCACCTGTGATATGCCCAGAGAACTAACCAATCTCAGTAGAAATTACCCCAGTCTTTGTCCAGTTTCTGCCTTATGTCTATAAAATCCCCTATATCAGTGGTCCCCAACCTTCCTAATACTGTTCCTCCTGTTATGGTGATCCCAACCATAAAATTACTTTTGTTGCTACTTCTTAACTGTAATTTTGCTACTGTTATGAATCATAATTTAAATATCTGATAGGCAGGACAGCTGAAATGTCACCCCGTGAAAGGACTGTTCAACCCCAAAGGGGCTTGTGACTCACATATTGAGATCTGCTTCACTAGATGAATATCTCAGTGGTTTTTCCTCTCTTGGAAACTCCTTCTGCCATCAGGAGTGTCTCTTGCTTTTCCTTAATTTCTAATAATAACTTGCCTTCATTTTCATTACACACATGTCCACATCTTTAATTTTCATGTACACGAGAGAACATACTTAAGAGGCACTAACTCAGGTTGATTTGGGGTGACCATTAGTTTCTGGCATCGTACACCCCTGGGTCACATCTGTCTGAGCTGAGAAAGGTCTCATCATTTTTTAAACTGCATCTATATGCCGTTACTATAAAATATGTGTTAGTCTCCCAAAGACCAAGCTCTCAAGTCCTCCTTCGGGGTCTCCTCTGCAGCTAACTCATCAAGGACTCAGCCAGCCAGCAGCACTCTGAGCACGGCCCTGCAGACCTCAAACACTGACGCCCAGCATTGAAGAGCCCCTCCCTGACACTCTCCAAACAGTAGTTCTACTCCGACTTCAGAGCTGCTTCATGTTTATGTCAACATAAACTACAGTCATCTGGGAAGAGGGAACCTCAACAGAGAAAATTCCTGTAGGTGAGTCAGTGGGGCATTTTTTTTAAATTAATGATGGATGTGGGAGGACCCAGCCCACTATAGATGGTACCACAGGTAGATAGGTGAGTCTGGTCTATATAAAAAAGCAAGTGTTATGAACCTGGACCACGAGTCAGTAAGTATCCTATGCCCATGGTCTCTCCTTCAGTTCCTACTTCCAGGTTCCCACCTTGACTTCTCTTCCTGATGGACTACTATACTCTGTAAAATAATCCTCTTCTCCACAAGTTGATTTTGGTCATGGTCTATCATAAGAATAAAAGAGGAAGAAAACTAGGATAGCCCCTTACTCTATTGCCGCATTATCACATATCCTGAATTCTCAATCGAAAATCCCCCCCCGACATCTGTCCGTTCCCATTTCAGAAGACATTTATAATGATAGCCATCTCTCACTGCGCTGACATTCCAAGGGCCTCCCTTCCTTCCCTGCACCCCACCGTCTATTCTGTCTGATCTAATTGACACTCAGTATCCAGTGCAACCTCCTGAGATACAACTATGACCACCACTCCTCCCAGTGTAGGGCTAGGCCAGGGTATCTCATTGACATCAGTAGAAAAGTTTTTAAAAAATCACAAACAAGCACCCAGATCACCTTGCTCTGGCTCTGAGTCTACCCCATCCAAGTGCCTGGAAACTTGGCACTGAGTATTCACTCTTTGCTCTGTCTTCCATCCTTGGTGGCTGATGTCACAGTGAGCTAGCACTGCTTTGGGTCCTGCAACACTATCTGATGTGACCCTTGTGACCCACAGTCTCCTTCTTCACTTGTCTGACTCCTCAGTTGAACTTGGAGTCTGGTCTTATGCCTCCAGCACAGCACACTGCAGGGTCCATGGTGCAGAGATGTCCCTCTTGAAGTTTCTCACACTGCACGTGGAGCTGTGGAGTCACTCTGTCTAATACCTGTACTCTTGTTCTTACTGCATTCTCCCAAATCAAGCTCAGCTTGAACAGCCAGCCTTCAGGAGCTCCAGGGAGGTAACACTCATGGAGGTTAGTATGGAATGCTCTGAGTTCAAATCGGGGGTTTTTTCAGCACTAGCTACTCAACAGAGCTCTCCTTAAGGACACCCATGTGACCTTTGAAAGCTCTACTGAGTTCTTACAATGTCCAGCATATCCTCTTTGAAAACAAAGGGGTTACTCCAGATGCTGCTCTATATTTGATTACTTGATCCACCATCTCATATGTGATCCTGGCTCAAGAAGTCCCAGGAATAACAAACACCATCGCTCAGCTCTCCACTGTCATTGGCTTCTTCTGGCCTAGATTTCATTTCAAATAGATTCCCCTACTCTTGGGCATCACATAGAGTCACCTGTGTGGTCGTGACACATAAATGGAGAACATCCTTGTAGCCTTCTGGTTTTATCTGAGAAAAATACTTTCCCCTCTGCTCTTCTTTCCTGTGTGTGCTGATCCTCTGCTCAGAAGACCCTATCTCTGAGACTCTAGTCTTTAGAGACGCGATTGGAGGACTCCATACCACGCCTCACTGCCTCCTTCACAGGAAGCGCCATATTCCCACTCTTCACCACCAGGTGGGCGGATAAAGCTCAAAAAAGTTTCCAGGAGTCCCCTGAGGCTGGTGAGCAATGTGGCTGTGAGCTGCCACATGGAGCTGTACAGGCGCAACCGTTGCTCCCTAGGTCAGAGTCCAGTGGTGTCTGGGATAGAATGGCCACGTATTTATGTAAAGAGCTCTACCCACCCTCTCTACCCACCCTCTAGATGAATGGATGCCAAGCAGCACACAGAGTTTGTGATTAAGACCTCTTCCACGGGGCTCCCGGAGACAGAGGAGCCGATGAAACCCACTTCCACTTATTGTCATATTTCACCTCTAGAGGGACCAGAGCCTGCATTCTACTCAGGACACCTTAGAATAGGTGGCCTGGCTAGGGAACCCAGAAGATATCAGAGCTCAAGGGCAGCAAGAATGGGGGAGTCTTACCCTTTTTTTTTCCCCATATAAGACACAGGAAGAATGGCAGAGAGAAGGAAGATGGCGTATGAGACAAAGTATAGCAGAGTTTGTGATGAGCCTAGTCTGGGGACACCTAGGGTATCCAAGCAGAAGCTCAAGGAGGTTGGAGGTACGCAGGTGCCTGGTACTCAGATGTGAGGGTACTAGATGGGGGATGATATACAACCAGTGACTGTAGACCTCTGAAGAGGGGTGAGCAGGGAACTGTGGGTACTTTTGCCTGGAAATGGGGAGGCTATTTTACCTTCAGGCAATCCATCATACCCAGAGGCTGACCTCAACCATGGATACAGCTGGAGAACAGCCATGGGACAACAGGCAGAGAGACAAAAGGGCCCAGGTATCATACCAGCTGAGGCTAGGTATGCAGATCAAATATGAAGATTCAGGAGGCCTCTACCCAGCAGGAGGTGCTAAGGTGGCCTTCTGTGGCTCCTTCTAGGCTGTGCCATTGAGGTCCCAGAATACAGGATGGAGGAGTCTCCACAGGCTGCCTGGAGGAGACCCAGGGGCCAAGCTTATTCTCTCTGGTAGCTGGGCTTTAGAGATGTACTGGGGTAGCTCATAGACATCAGAGAATCATCCTTCAGTTTAACTGGATGCCCATATCCCTCAAACTCAAGTCCGATAGCCTTGGCTGGTAGATAGAGCATTTTCCCTCTGTGTTTCAAGTTTATTTCAGCCTAAATTATTAAGCAGATTGTTTAATAATGCAGGCCTTCTCATTGGAGACGGAAAAGCAGACGCCGGGTTTCAAAGCATATTGTTTCCCCAAAGCAGCAGGCAACGCAGCTCCTTTCTCTCTGATCTTTGGTGCGAGATCATCTGCTAATCGAGACGAAGGAGGTTTTTACTTGGTGAATAAATGAGGCCTGGCTCTGTTTCATCCCCAGCCAGACAGCCGTGGACATGTTGCTCTTCTTCCTAAACAATACCCACTTACTTACTCATTTGCATTTGACATGGTCTCTGGGACAATTGTTGGCATTCCAGCCATTTTTGGTCCTTCACAGACACTGTCTATGCACGAGAGCCTTTTCACACCTAGACCTGTGTGCAGTGTCCTTTTATGCCATAAGAACAGGTACGGATGGTGTATTCTTTTAACACTCAGAGAGAATTAATTTCCGGGACTAATTCACATTTCATTAGAGCCTTCCATGCTTCAGTGGTGAGGCTGGCTTGGGGCCACTGCCTGGCTGGAGCTTGTGATGGTCTGAAGGTCAAGGCCGCACAGCTAAAGATGCAGACCTTGCCTTGCATGTGAATCAAGACTCCACACCAGTCTACATTAATTAGGCATACATCCCACCTAGACGCCTAGCTAAAGCCATGGAAATAGATCCCTCTTGTCCAACAGATGCTGATACCTTTGACCTGCCCAGCCCATATACCCTGGCCCCTATCCCTGCCACCAGGGAGTGTGATTGACAATGAGACATCCTGCTTGCAAGCTCAACAGCCAGGGTATGTGACAGCAGTCCTGATTAGGGGTTCTCAGCCATGCTGAAAAGCCTAGAGAACCCTTGGAAATCTCCAAGGCCCTCTCGATGCAGAGTCCATTGGGGCTCAGATCAGAAGACCATGTGATTTGACCTTTCTCCTGGAGTACATGAGGGAGGGAGTAAAACAGTATGCAACCATTGACCAGGCAGGGACCACCAATAGAACACAGTACTGTCCCGGTGGGCCGCACCTATCGCCAGTCTGGCCCTGAAGGCTCATTATCTAGACTCTTGATACCCTTGGAAGAGTAAAGATGCCCACTTTTTGATACAGCTTTCTTCAGATTATCACAAGACTTTGCAACTACCCTTGCCCAGGTTTCTGTAAGATCTCCTATGAGAGACCAGCTCTGAACTCCTAAAGTTTTTCATGGACCCTGTATATATAAGGGGTTTCTTAGGCTAAGCATGCAATAAACCTGAAGGACACGACAGGATATGGATTTGCATTGGGGAGGAGAGGTTCCTAGTAGCCCACAGATGGTCTGCCCTAAGAGACGGGGGTGCCAATATCTTTATACTATTCCTAGGCTTGGCTTTACAACTCTGGGTGAGCACATTGGGATGCCTAAGTGCAGGGTGTAACTGGACAGATTATCTGATCCTGGTAATGTCATGCTGCAGTTGTTCAAATATCATGGAGCACTTCCCATGGCATAACATGACCATTACCACCTTAACCAGGACAGCTGTGGCATCCTCAACAAGACGCTCACATGCCCTCATTGGGGGGGGGGGCGCTGAGAAAGGTCATTAGAACCTGGACTCAAAGTTCATCCATTTGATCATCCATGCTGTTCCCACAGCTATGTAGTTCTGCTCCAGCTACCCACCATCACCAGAGGTATGTATGTATGTATACATATATATGTATAAATGTATATGTATATCTCACAGAAAGGGAGGCTAAATTATGAAACTTTAGGAGGTTGTAGCCCATGCCAGCTTAGGACATTCTGTGGATGTTTTAGGGCCATCTATGGTTCTGTAAGTAACCCTTCACCCATTTTTTTTTTATAAATAAGCCCAATAAACTCATTGGTTTTCCAAGCTGAACTTGGATGAAATCGTTTTTCTGGCTTGATGTTGGTTTTCTGCCTGGGGTAAAGAGGCTTGTTCATATCTTCCCAGGGCAAGTTAATATGTCAGCAGGGTGAGTGAATGGGGTCCAAGGGAGGCACAGCAGGAGGAAACTAGGGTGTTGGGGGGGATTCCCTCTTTCTCATGACTGAACTTGGTTCTATTTACCACCTAATCATATGCTGTAGCCTTGTTCTCAGGATAGCAAGATGCCAGTTATCTTTCTTAAGACTGCAGTTCCTGGGGCTTCCATCACTGGTAAGAGGCATACATCTCCCATTGGGTGTATTAGTCAGGATTACAGAACTCATATAGTGTGTGTGTGTGTGTGTGTGTGTTTTTTGTGTATTGTTTAGATAGATAGATAGACAGACAGACAGACAGATGCTTACAGGTTATAGCCCAATTATTACAACAATAGCTATATCCCAGTGAAATATCCAAGAATCCAGTAGTTATTCAGTCCACAAGGCTGCATATCTCAGCTGATCTTTGGCATACACTAGAATCCTGAAGAATCAGGCTCTAATGCTAATGAGTGAGTAAATGTGTCAGTGAGAGTGATGGCAAGGAGGCATAGAGCAGCATCTTCCATGTCCTTTATATAGCCTGTCACCAGAAGGTATGGCCAAGATTTAAGGTATGTCACTCCACCTCAAAAATAAATCTAGATCTATGCTGGTTCTTCCCACTTCAAGTAATTCAATCAGGAAAAATCTCTCACGGGTGTACCCAGTCTCTTGGGCTTAAGTTAATTCCAGACATAGTCAAGTTGACAACCAAGAAGAGCCATCACACTAAATAAGGATTAAAACACACACACACACACACAGGAAACATCTCCCACCAAGCCTAGGCAAACATCTCTTCATTTGGAAACAAAGTGAACCTTGGTCACTTTATAGGATGGTCCACATCTGAAGAACCCTCCCAATGCCCATCCTTGGGCAGCATCCTGGGTCTGTCCTAAATTGTAGTAGGTTTCTGAGCACATTAGCCATTTCTTGCAGGAAAAGCTGGCTATGCCTGGGTCTCAGTCTGGAGCTAATAGTTTCTAGACATGAAGCAAGAATAGCAGACTATTAACCCCTAGCTTTGCTGTCCTTTGGAATGGCCACTCCTGGCCTATAGGACAGTTGCCCTGCCATGGAGATGATCAGAATTGTATTCCAGTAGACAGAAGGTCATCTGTAGGAGAACTGAGAAGCAGAAATACAGGGTGTCTGAACAGTGATGAAAAGAGGGTATAGTCACCTATAGACACCAATTGCATGAGCAAAAGATGAAGCAGAGAGGGCTAGAGCATAGAAGGTTGGGATGCCCTGTGCTAACTGACTCCATGAAACAGGACCAGGGTGGATATCCAGCTTCCATATAGACAGAGGTAAGCCCTAGAAAAGGCTCCTGCATCTCACCTGGGAACAGAAGCATGCTGGGTAAGACTCACATTAGACCAGGTGTCTGGCTCCAGATGGGGGTCAGATGAGGAGGAAGGCAGGGAAAGGAAACTTGGAGAAAGCGCTGGTGACATCTACACAACAAAGAGAGCAACAGAACAGATGAAGTGAGGTGAACAGCCCAGAGTAAAAATGACCCCAGCCTCCTACAGCCAGCAACAAGTTCCACAGGATTGGACCCTGAGATACCCATTTCTCACAGCAAGCAACAGCCAAGCAGGACCCAACCCAACTGGGCCAGCACAGAGACACCTTCAAAAAAGCTGTCTCAGGCTGATCTCCGGGGTAAAGATGCTTGTGGTTGGAGACAGAAGGCAGGAGGCAGAAGGCACAGCTCAACTAATAGTAACAAAGGGGGTTCTGAGAGGGAGCCTAAGAAAGCGGCAGCCTATCCGGTTGCTCTGTCCATGGTCCTGACATGGGAAGCTGAGAAGTAACAACACGTAGGCCACCCCAATAGGCTGCAAAGGAGGGACTGAGGTAACCAGCCTGATGACAACCAGATGGAGAAGGTCGTGGCCTGTGGGCACTGGGAAATAAATAACAGCCTTGATAAAGAAACAAAGGCAAGCTTCACCTGCCGTGCAATGAGAATGTGGTTTGGGGGGGGGGGGGCGTGTGGAAACCACACAGTTCAGCCACTTTAGCAAGGTGACTTGGCTGAATCCTTGCCCTCTTCACTCTGACTTCACTATAGGGTCACAGTCACTAGATGCTACATCCGCCACCCTGCCTTCAAGCCAGGAAGGAAACTCTGGGAAAGTGTGGAGTGTGGTGGGAGCCATGGAGAACCCTCCCTTGAGCACAGAGCACCCCATCCTGAAGCCCACGTCCTTGGCATGTTGGGACAGAATATCACTGAGTCGGCATGCATCTTGCATTGTTTTCTCCTATAGCCTGCCTTTCCCATAATGCCATAGTGGCTCCAGGCCTTGGACCCAGGATGTCACTAAATGAGATTTAGACAAGTATTTGTGCTATTCTCTGAAAGAATTTATAAAAGGACATTATTCCATCCTGAGGTCTTCGAGAGAATTCACCCGCAGGCACACCTATGTCTAGACATATTGGATTTTTTTTTTTTTTTGATTGGGGTTGTTAATTGAGGATTCAAGAATTTCAACTGTTTTCCTCAGGTTTAGAAAATATGTTTTTGTTAGAGAATAATTTGACTATAAAATAGATATGCATGAGGAGAGATGGCTCCACAGTTGTGAGCATTTACTGCTCTTGCAGAAAAAAAAATGGTTTGGTTCCCAGCACAGGAGTTTACAGCTTTCTGTAACTCTAGTTCCAAGGAATACATCATCCCCTCTGGCCACCAGAAGCACTGCACATGCATGCCACACAGACATGCATGCAGGCAAAACACCCATGTACACAAAACAAAATATAAAATAGTAGAACATTATGATAGGCAGATTTGGGCCCAGGGGTCCCGCTCAAACTAAGGCACCAGCCAAGGACAATACAGGCGGTAAACTTTAAACCCCTACGCAGATCTAGCCAATGGTCAGAACAGTCTCCACACTTGAGTGGGGAGTGGGATATGACTTTCTCATGTACTCTGGTGCCTCACATTTGACCATGTCCCCTGGAGGGGGAGACCTGATGGCACTCAGGGGAAGGA
Source organism: Acomys russatus (assembly GCF_903995435.1). Taxonomy (NCBI): domain Eukaryota; kingdom Metazoa; phylum Chordata; class Mammalia; order Rodentia; family Muridae; genus Acomys; species Acomys russatus. The sequence continues at coordinate 50,684,377 of NC_067153.1, forward strand.
CAGCAGGTTACCGAGAAGAGACTTGATATCCTATGAGCATATACAGGGGGAGGTAATCCCCCTCAGGAACAGTCATAGGGGAGGGGAATAAGGGGAAAGGGGGAGGGAGGGAAGAATGGGAGGACACAAGGGATGGGATAACCACTGAGATGTAACGAGAATAAATTAATAATAAAAAATTAAAAAATAGTTGTATATGGTTCTTATTATTTTATGGATAATACTGATAACATTTTCTTTCTTTTAATATTGATCTTCCTAAGAAATTAGTAAATTCGCCAATCTTTCCAAAGAACACACTGTTCTGACTTTTCCTAAGGTGAGCCTCATTTCACCTCCATGGGTTTTGCTGTTATAACTATATCCTTATTTGATTTCTTTAGGTTGCTATGCTGCTCTTCCTAGAGCTCTTTAAACAATGATTGTCTTATGAATATGTACTAAAAGCTATGATTTTCCTCTAAATATTGGTTCACTGTGTCCTACAAGTTTAAAATCTGTTGTAGTTTGCTTAATTTTATTAAATAACAATATTTCTATTTTTCCAACAGTCCTCCCTAAATCCTCAGAGAATCTAATATGTGATCCAGAATTTTCTGATATTTAAAGGGTTTCTCATAATCTTTTGGTTATTGATTTCCAGTTTAATTCAATTGTACTAAGAGAAGATAGTCTGTGTGTGGCAGATTGCATAGTCTATTTGTATAAACATTGTGTTGAAGCTTAAAAAAATCATGTTTTCCCGGTTCAGAGTATCATTTCTGGTAGTATTAGTGAAAGATACAATCGAATGGATTGTATAATATTGGGCTCCTTTTTGGTTCTATAATTTCTTTCATATAATTAAAATTATGTCATTAAGAAATATGTATTTAGTGCTATTATATTCTGGCCTGTTTATCACTACTAAACATCCATCTTTACTTCCCTTTTGCTTTCAAGTGTGTTCTGCTTGGCTTTGCTTTGTGTGGCTGTTACAACTCTCTTTGACTTGTGTTTGCACAGACCTGAATACTAGGAAGAGGCAAAGAAATCTGGAAATAGAAGGAAGAAGAAGAGAGGAAGGCACGATTGGGGTGGCCCTGGTGTCTCTGCACTCTGCCTGGCTTTTACTCTTCTTGATTTCTTTCTTCTAATTTATTTAATCTGGGTCGGCTTGGTCTCACTGACTTCTTTTCCCTCTATTCAGAAAGCAGCAAGAGAGAACAAACATTGCAGGCATTGTAAAGGGGCAGCTGTGTCTTTAACGAAGTAACTTACTTAGGTGCCAGCCAACTCCGTTCCCATATAAGAGAAGCCATTCATCATAGTGTATTAATGCCTATGGATGCCTTACTTCATGTTTAAATGTGGCTAATGTAAAATGAGATTTTACACTGCTTTTGGAATATACTTCTCTTACAAGTTTCTTATTATTGACATTAGGTTAGCAGTTATTAGCAGTATTGTTTAACTGAACAGTTAAATAAGTAGAATCGGTGAAAAATAAAATAAAAACCTATATAGCAAAGGTTTTAAAGTGCATGTGAGAGACTTTGCATGGGTCTGTTCACTCTTAGTGTAGAAAGTCTTTAACAGTTTTTCTTCCTCCCTGTGAAGGACTTGGTATTCACTTGTCCTCCTGGGTCTGCCTCAGAGCATCTCTCCCTGGAAGCATTGAATATCCTGCAGGAAGCCACAAGATGCTTGTGATTCTATAAAGCTGTGAGCTATTTTAAATCAGGTGCATGTGAGTTGCAGCATGGGTTTAGGTGGATGCCACCCATTCTCCCTAACTCTCTCTAAATTAGTATGAGAGCTGCAGGCATCAGAAATGAAAGGCAAAAGCAGCTGCCAGCACAGTAATCTTAGCATTGCCTCCCAGAATGTGGCAGGTCAGATGGATATTAGGGTTCTGAGGTAGGAGGAGGGTGTCTGATGCTCCTCATGGCTGGACAAGTGGAGAGGAAATAGATTTTGTACTAGGATATTTTTCTGCTTCTATTTATTAATTGATTCCTTTTTAGAATTTAGAATACTAATTAATTATTTTCTATAGTGGGAGAAGGTATAGATGTTTGAGTTTGTTGAGAAGGAAGTGTAGCGACAAATACAAGATGTGTATACTGCATAGATGGGGCAGCTGAAGGTGACAGGAAAGAGGACAGAAGCAGAAGATAAGAAGCTAAGGGTCTCCACCCACCACACAGAAGAAAGGTTAGACCTGCACTCCTGCAGCAGTGAGGTAGTCACAGCCAAGGGCATCTTTGGCCAGCAAGGCCACCACAGCATGGGGATAATCAGACGAGTCCCAAGGCAATGTGAACCAGGGACTCTGGGCCCTCTACAAAAAGTGAAGCAACAAATTAGAGGTTTCTTGTTGTGTGCTGGAGCATCTTCTGGGTATATTCCAAGGAGTGGAATAGCTGGGTCTTGAGGAAGCCCTATTCCCATTTTTCTGAGATAGCTCCAGCACACAACAAGAAAATTTGCTCAACCATGTTCATAGCAGCCTTATTCATAATAGCCAGAACATGGAAACAGCCTAAGTGTTCCTCAATAGAAGAGTGGATAAAGAAAACTGTGGTACATATACACTATGGAATACTATTCAGCTATTAAAAACAAGGAATTCCCAAAATTTGTGGATAAATGGATTGAGCTAGAAATGATCATAATGAGTGAGTTAACCCAGAAGCAGAAAGAATCAAATGGTATATACTCACTTATATCTGCATACTAGCCCAAGGGGCATGTCCCACGAAAGCCTTCACTTACCAGGAAACTGGGACAGAGGGGAAGGCATCCTATTGGGACTCTAAATGAGAGACGCGTGGGAGAATAGCAAAATAAAAGGATACAGAGGGTCCTAGAAATCTACAAGTAGAACAATATGATAGGCAGATTTGGCCCAGGGTCCCGCTCAAACTAAGGCACCAGCCAAGGACAATACAGGAGGTAAACTTTAAACCCCTTCCCAGATCTAGCCAATGGTCAGAATATTCTCCACAGTTGAGTGGAGAGTGTGATATGACTTTCTCACGTACTCTGGTACCTCACATTTGACCATGTCCCCTGGAGGGAGAGACCTGGTGGCACTCAGAGGAAGGACATCAGGTAGCCAAGAAGAGACTTGATACCCTATGAGAATACACAGGGGGAGGTAATCCCCCCCAGGAACAATCATAGGGGAGGGGAATAATGGGAAAATGGGGGGGGAGGAATGGGAGGATACAAGGGATAGGATAAACATTGAGATGTAACAAGAATAAATTAATAAAAAAAAATAATATATAACACCAAAAAAAAAATAGAGGTTTCCCTCTCTGTCCTCTCTTCTCATCTCCTCTCCTCCTCCTCATTCTCCTTCCTATGCCTCTGTCTTTGTCTGACTCTCATCTGTCTCTTCTCTCTCTCTCTCTCTCTCTCTCTCTCTCTCTCTCTCTCTCTCTCTCTCTCTCTCTCTCTCTCTCTCTCTCTCTCCCCTCATGGCAATGATACCTTGATCATCATATGTCCTAGGCATGTATTCTACCAGTGAGCTACATCCTTTACCTCAAATAAAATTTTTGTGTGGCTAGAAAGGATATTTTGGGGAGACAAAGGCAGATAGACATGTTTCCATGTTAGATGTTCAGAGCTGTGTAGGAATGTATCTGAGGAGTCTAGGTACTTGTAGCAGTCCCCACCAATGACAAGGATGAAAAAGAGAACCTGAGAAGGAGGTGGTAACCTTATCTATGAACTGGCTGAGGTGAAGGTATCAGTGTGGCATGCAGATATGCATGTGGGGACACCATGGAGCTATGTTTAGTGGTCTTCCAATGCTGCCTCAGCTCCATGAACACATCTGAGTTGAAGGTGTAGCTGCTGGGTGGGCTGTGTCCCTAACACCTGCACTGGGAGGCTTCCTCCTAGAAGGATGAGCCTATCCTTGCTTCCTTCTCAGATATGTGGAGCTTCTTCAACAGAAGTCCCTAAGACAAAGCTTACCTTTGGATCTGCTGACCACTCATATCTGCCTCCTGAGCTGCTTCCCCAGGAAGAAGAGAGCCAAGGGGAAGGTAGGAACTGGGGGTAAGGCACCTTTGTGGAGGAGCTAAAAGGAGAGAGAAGGGAAGAGTCTTTGAAGAGTCAATAGAATCAAGGAATTCTTTTGGTGGGGTGGAGAAAGAGGGGGTTCAGACAAGGCAGAGACCAGCTCTGTACAAATATGAGAAGACAGATACTTCTGGGCCACAGGGACTGCTGACCAGGTAGCTAACTCTCTGTTACAGGGGCCTCAGAGTCCACAGTGATGGAGTTGGTATTGGAATAAAAGGAAAGGCAAAGGAGCTCTGGTGCTCAGTGAGTTGCTTGTAGGTAACTGAATACAAGCTAAATACAAGGGAAAACTATATCCTAGAACCTCCACACCTCTCTAATCATTGAAAAAAGAGTAAATTGCTGATAGTTTTAACCTTCTTCCAAATGAAATAGAGACATTGTGCAAAGGCTGAAAATCACCCATGTCAAGCAGGAGTGGTGGCATGGAACTGTCATCCCAGCACTCAGGAAGTTGAGGCAAGAGGATCATGAGTTCATGTCTAGCCTGTCCTCTATAGCAACAACAAAAAGAATGAAAATGATTAGAAGGATGAGGAGGATGGGGTGGGGGTGGGAGAAGGAATGGGAAAGAGAGAGAAAGGAAGAAGAGGGAGGAAAGAAGAAAGAGGAGAGCATAGGGAAGTGAAAATGAGAAGGAAGGAAAATAGAGAGAGGGAGAAGAAGGAAAGGGTGGGGAAGGGAGGAGAAGCAAGGAGAGGAGAGGAGAAGAGAAGAAGAGATGAGAAGAGAGGAAAGGAGAGGAGAGAAGAGAAGTATTATGGGTGACATAGCTTCCACTGGCTGCAGAGCTGTCTCTGACCTTCCTCCCTGTTACAGGAGAGAACTTAGGACCACTGGAGAGTGTGGCTTGGGAATTACACTTCCCAGGTGCCCCTTCTTAGTGACTTAGTTTACAGCCTGCCATAATCTTGAAGAAAGGACCTCACTGGGAGATTGCCTGTCTGCCTTGATAAGTCACAGTGTGCCCCCTCACAGGGGAGTCTTGCCATTTGCTTCTCTTTTGTTTACCCATCTCAGAATGAAAATCCTTGAAATATTTAAAACTATTGACTATGCATTCCCCCAACATTATTAACAAGGAACAAAAGTTATTTCATACCCTCATTTTGTCAGTTGCAGAAAGGACCCCAGGGACTTGGAGCGCTTCATAGTCGGCATCTGCAATACAACAGACTGCAAATCCTTCTGATGTGTTCCGATAAACAGTGTGCTAAATAATTGAGCACATGGAACCATAAGTCAAGTCCTATGTGAAGCCAAATGGAACAGAGATGACCCTTGCCAACATGTTTCCTAGCGAAGAGTCCATACTGGCTAAGGGCAAGCTTTCCAAAGTAGCACTGGGTAGTATTTTCCGAACCCAGATAGCACAGGGCAGATGGAAATAGAAAGTATTGTAGACTCAACAAAGGAGGTAACTTCTGGGGTTCCCTCAAGACCTGCAGAGCTAGAGGTGTGAGCTATGAGCCCCATCATAGACCACAGGCATAGGCTGTGGAACTATAAGGAGAAAGGCCAGAATAACTACACAGTTCCCTGCAGCCATGTCTGCTGGGTGTTGGGAGGCCGCTCAGGCTCAGCAAGCACAAGGCCAGTTGACTGCTTTTTCACCAAATGCAGTGCTTCTCTCTGTGTGCCCTGCCCTGTTAGAAGGGATCACAACCTTGCAGCTCCTATGGTGGACTCTACACCAGCACATCACCTCGTCACGATCCCCACAGCCCCAGAATCTGGCCTTATTCTAGACTTCTCAACTCATTTCAAGTGTCCCATGAGCAAACTGAATCCAGCACTAATCAGTGTCCTCCTCATCCACTGTAGTGGGGGTGATGAGTCACCCTTGAAAGCTATAGCCCAGCCTTACTTTACCCAACTTGGAGTCAGGCCAAGACATACAGTTACACCAGGAATACTAGAACATGGCAGCTTGGGAACTCTTGTGCCCATTCATGAAGGCAAGCTGAGACAAGACTGGACAACTCTAAAGCACAGGCAATAATGTCTGACCTTAGCAGAAAGACTTTGTCCTATTGAACAGAACCTCTCAGAGAAATTGCTACCATTTAGAAAGCATCTTTGAAATCATTCTAGGGTATCTGATGAAATGACCTCTGAGCTTTGTCCTATCAGTGTTCTTATCCCCATGCCCACATCTCGAGGTGGTCTGTGCATTTGGGCTCCTCTCAAATATAGCTTCCCCAAATTTCTTTCAGTTAGCCCTCCCTTCCCACTGTTCCATCATTCACAGAGTGCTACATACACCTTGTAGCTTGTACTTCTGTTCTATTTTTCTTTCTGTTCCTGTGATATATACTCTGACCAAAAGCAACTTAGGAGGAAAATGTGTTATTTGCCTTATATTTCCAGGTCATAGTCCATCATTGAAGGAAGTCAGGGTAAACACCCAGAAAGAACTTGAAACAGAAACCATAGAGGAACGCTGCTTGCTGGCTCACTCCATGCTCATGTTTAGCTAACTTTCTTATACATTCCGGGTCCAACTGTAGGAAATGGTACCGCCCACAGTGGTCTGGACCCTTCTACATTAGTTAACAATTGAGGCAATCTCCAATAGACATGAGCATTGGACAATCTGATCTGGGCAATCCTTCAGTTGACACTCCCTTCTTGAGTGGCTCTAAGCTATGTCAAGATGACATTTAAAGCTTAAGACAACTTAAATCTCCACACCTTTTTTCTTGATTGACATCAACATTTTAGATCAAGATGAAAGTTCTGGCTCAGAAACTCTGTTGGGCCAAGCCACAGTGATCACTATTCAGTAACATTTTACTGATTTTGGATCACGTCCAAAATACTAGCTAGTCCCAAACACACACTTTTCCTCCTTCCCCTGATTATGACAACTTTCCCCATAAGACCTCCCTTCCCCCTCATTTGTGTCCTCTTGCTCATCCTGGTGTTACGTGACATAGAACTCCTCTGGCCACTCTACCCCAGAAATAGCCACACTGTGCATGTTTACTGACAGGTCATCGCCTGTGGATAAATTGGTAAGTACTGTGACCCTCTCTTGCTGTGATTGGCATATGAGTTCCCTCAAAGGCTCCTGTGTTGAATGTTTCATCCATGATGCCTACTTATAGTGACACTGGCTCTGCAAATTTTACCCAAAGTAACTGCATCATACAGCAAGCTGCCATTCAGGTGCTCCATGTGCCAGACTGAAGCTAAGCAAGCCCTTCTCCCCATAGTGGTTCAGTGTTTGCCCTTAGAGCCTCACTCAAGAGAGAGGAAAGAGCTGATCATAGACTAAAATGTCCAAAATTATACAACAAAATAAACCATTTGTGTCTATAAGCTGATTGCCTCAGGTATTTGTTAAAGTCATAGAAAGCTTACATTACAAACACAGAAATCCTGACATTAAACAGTGGGAAAACTCTACTGTCATGCTTGCAAAATGTCCAGCCTGTGAGGCAAAACACGTCTGTCCTGCTTAATCACCTCTGTTTCCAACACACCCTCCTGTTCCTCTGCTGGACTGAGCAAGTAACTCTCAGCTTCTTGTCTCCAGGGCTCTGCTTCCCTCCATCACTTCTTATTCTTGCCTCTGTACCACTCAGCACAAACTTAAACTGTCTTAATTATTTGTGTGTTCACTTAAGTGACCAGAAGTTTACAGTTTTGGATCCCAACATGTCCTCCCAGCAGAGCACAGTAAACAAATTACCAAGTGTGGCCTCTCCTAAGGACCTTCTGTCCAGCTTTTCTTTCCATACCAAGGCATAGGTCTAGAGTGGACCTTGTTCTATGAGCCAACTAGACTAGACCCTAAAGAACACTACTGTGCCATAACCTTCATGGACCCTTTTTCTGCTTTTATCCAAGTTTCATTTCTGTTGCCATGATAAAAAATACCTGACAAAAACCTACCAAAGGAGAGAAAGTATTTATTTTAGCTTACAATTCTGCGTTGGAGTCCATCATAACAGAGATGTCAAGGAAGGTGTTTCAAATAGCTGATCACATCACATCCATAGTCAGGAGCAGATAGAAATGGATGCACACATGCCTACTGCTCAGCTAGCTTTCTCTATGCTATTCTGCAATCCAGGACACCAAACCAAGGAATGGTGCCACCTAGTTTCATGCTTGGTTTTCCCACCTCAATTAACTCATGTAAGAAATTTTCTCAGACATTCCCTCAGCAAGTCTGATATCCTCATTGAGATTCTCTTCTTAGGTGGGTTGAGGCTATGGCAAGTTGACAATGAAGAGGCAAGCCTCACCACCAGAATTCAAGAGATGGAAGAACGAATCTCAGTTAATGAAGACATGATAGAAAAAAAGGATACCTCAGTCAAAGAAAATGTGAAATATGAAGTAATCCTGCCACAAAACATTCATGAAATTTGGGGCGCTATGTAAAGAGGAAATCTGAGAATAATAGAAGTTGAGAAAGAAGAGGAAACTCATATCAAAAGCACAAAAAATTTTTTTCAACAAAATTATAGGAAGAAAATTTCCCTAGCCTAAAGAAGGAAGTACTTATCAAGATACAAGAAGCATATAGAATGCCAAATAGGCTGGACAAGAAAAGTAATTCCCCATGGCACATAATAGTAATAACATAAAAAGTACAGAACAACAACAACAACAAAAAAAAAAAAAAACAGTAAAAGATGCAAGGGGAAAAGACCAAGCAACAGATAAAGGCAGATGCACTTTAATAACCTCTGACTTCTCAATGGAGACACTAAAAACCAGAAGGGCCTGGACAGATGTTCTACAAACATTTAGAGACCACAGGTGTCAGCCCAGACTACCATACCCAAAATAACTTTTGATCACAATAGATGGAGAAAAAAAGCAATTTTATGATAAACCCAAATTTAAGCTATCTATCTATAAACCCATCCCTACAGAAAATTCTAGAAGGAAAATCTAAAGAGGTTAACTATACCTAAGAAGAAACAAGGAAGAATTAATGCTGGACCAAGAAATCAAACAAGGAGTGTGTATGCATGCACACAGCACAACAACAAACAGGAATCAATACATATTATTTATTGATATCTATCAACATCAACGGTCTCAATTCTCCAATAAAAAGACACAGACTGACAGAATGAACATGAAAACTGGATCTATCCTTCTGCTGCATCTAAGAGACACACCTTAATATCAATGCTAGACATCACCTCAAGGTAAAGAATGAAAAATATTCCAGGACAGATGTTCTATAGACTCTAAGAGACCTCAGGTGCCACATCAGACTACTTTCAATAACAATAGATGGAGGGAAAAAAGCCTTCCACAGTAAAAACCAATTTAAAGCTATCTAAAGACATTCCATGAAAAAACAATGGACCCAAGAAGCAAGCTAGTGTGGCCATTTTAATATCTGATTAAATATACCTCAAGTCAAAACTAAGCAGAAGAGATTAGGAAGAACACTATATACTCATCAAAGGGGAAAAAATCCACCAAGAGCACATTGTAATTCTTAACACTTATGAGCAAAACGTAGGGGCACCCAAGTTCGTAAAAGAAACACTACTACAGCTTAAATCACATACTGACCTTCACACACTGATAGTGAGAGTCTCCAGTATCTCATTCTTGCCTGTAGACAGGTCATCAAGACAAACCCTAAACAAAGAAATACTGGAACTAACAGATCTCATAAACCTAACAGACCTAAGGGATATGTTACAAAACGTTTCACTAAACACAAAAGAAGATACCTTCTTTTAAGCACCTCATATAACTTTCTCCAAATTAATCACATACTTGGACACAAAGCAGTTCTCAACAGATACAAGAAAACTGAAAGAACAACCTGCTTCCACACATTAAAGCTGGACGTCAACAACAACAGAAACAACAGGAAGCGTACAAACTGACAGGAATGGAACAACTCACTACTGAATGGAAAATGGGTCAAGACATAAATTAAGAAAGAAACTAAAGACTCTCTAGAACGGAATAAAAATGAACATACAACATACACAAACTTCTGGCACTCAATGAAGGCTGATCTAAGACACAAGTTCATAATACTAGGTGCCTACATGGAAGAAAAAAGTTGGGGAGATCACCTGAAAGCTGTAGAACAAAAAGGATAAATTACATTTAAAAGTAGATGACCAGAAATAAACAAACTCATGACAAAAATCAATGAAACAACAAAAAAAATAATAATATGAAGAATCAATGAGACAAAGAGTTGGTTCTTTGAGAAAATCAGTAATATGAATGAATCCTTATCCAAAGTAACTGAAAAGCAAAGAAAGAATATCCAAATTGACAAAATTAGAGATGAAAAGAGGGATATAATGACAGACACCAAAGAAATACAGAGAATCATAAGAACATATTTTTAAAACCTGTACTCCACCAAATTAGTAAATCTAAATAAAATGGATGATTTTATTGATACATATCAGTTTCCAAAGTTTAATCAAGATTAGATAAGCAATTTAAACATACCTATGACCTATAATCCCTAGTGAAATAGAATCAGTATTAAGTCTCCCAACCAAAAAACAAAAACAAACCAAAAAAAAGCTCAAGGCCAAAATAGTTTTAATACAGAATTCTACCAGTCTTTTAAAGAAGAACAAATTCTAAACTTCTAAAATTATTCCACAAAATAGAAACAGAAGGACAATTTCCAAATTCCACTTATGAGGCCACAGTTACAATGAAGTCCAAACTGCATAAAAACCTAACAAAGAAAGAGAATTACAGATAAATTTCTTTATGGACTTAGATGCAAAAATTCTCAAATAAAAATTACAAACCAAATACAAGAATTGTCAGGATACCAGTGGTCTAGTCCAATAGCCAACACCAAACAGCAACACAAATCTGTAGTAATGGAACAATCCAGCAAAAACTGCAAGGCTCCACCAAATCACCACTCGTCAGTGGAAGTGGCCAGAATCAGCTGGAGTACCACAAGAAGTTCTCTGGAACATTTCTTTGTGAAGTGTAGAGCAGAGAAGACCATCAAAGACCAGAAAGGAGTTTCATGGTGTATCAATGTAGCAATGCAAAAAGCACCCTGGGGTTCTATTTATACCTTCCAAATACCACGTGCCCTCTCATGTGTCTGCTCCCAGCAAAACACAACATGTCCTCTTACAAGACATCTTCCAGAAAAACATCACATGACATAACTGGGTCTTCAAAGAAACCAGAAACTTCCACTTCATTAACTCACAAAAACCAGTAGCTTACACATATACAAACAACAAACAGACTTAGAAAGAAGTCAGGAAAACAATGACTTTCATGATAACCTCAAATAATATAAAACATTTCGGGGTAACTCTAACCAAACAAGTGAAATACTTATATAATAAAAACTTTAAGACTTTGAAAAACAAGATTGAAGAGGGTATCAGAAGATGGAAATGTCTCCTTTGCAAAAAAGAGACAGCATCTTATATGGGCACAGTGGCACACACCTGTAATCTCAGCACTCAGAGAGGTAGAGGCAGGTGGTTCTCTATGAGTTGGAGGCCATCCTGCTCTACAAAGTGATTCCAGGACAGCCAAGGCTACACAGAGAAACCCTGTCTCAAAAAACAAAGACAAAAAAAAAACAAAAACAAATGAAAACAAAAGACAGCAGCATCTTCAACAAATGGTGCATGGCTGCATGTAGAACAATTCAAATAGATCTATCCTTGCACAAAACACAACTTCAGTCAAAGGCTTCAACATAAAATCAGATACATTGAACCTGATAGAAGAAAAATGGGGAATAGCCATAAGCTCACTGACACAGAAAAAAGTACTTTCTGAACAGAACACCAATAGCACAGGCACTATGATCAACAATTAATAGAAATGGGACCTCATGAAGCAGAAAACTTCTGAACAGCAAAGGAAACCATAGTTCTGAGAAAGCGGCAGCCTACAGAATGGACAAACATTTTTTTTTTTACCAACTACACATTCAACAGAGGACTAATATCCAAAATATTATATAAATAACTCAGAAAAACTAGATAGCAAGAAAAATAGCCCAATTTAAAAATGGAATACAGGTCTAAACAGAGAATTCTCAAACAATGGAACACATATGGCTGAGAAACAAAGTAATAGTCCTCATTCTTAACCAAAAATCAAAAATACTTTCAGATCTCATCTTAAACCCATCAGAATGGCCAAGATCAATAAACAAATGACATCTAGTGTTGAAGAGGATGTGGAGTAAAGGGAACACTCAGCCATTGCTGGTGGGACTGCAAGTTTGTATAGCCACTGTAGAAATCAATGTGGTGTTTCTTCAGGAATATGGGGACTAGATATACCTTAAGATCTAGCTTTAGCACTCTTGGGCATCTACCTCAAGGATGCTTCATCTAATTAAGAGACACTTTCTCAAACATGCTCATTGCTACTCTATTCATAATAACCAGCAACTGGAAACAACACATAGATAAAGAAAATATGGTGCATTTATACAATGGAATGTTACTCACCCATTTAAAAGTGAAATAATAAAAATCTCAGGCAAATGTAGAAATGTAGAAAAGAAATTATTCTAAGTGGAGTGACCCAGATCCAGAAAGTCAAATATGATATGTATTTACTTATATGAGAATATTAGCTGTTAAATCAATGATAATCTATCTGCAATCCATAGACCACGGAGGTTATGTATAGAGAAAGAGAGTAAAGGTGGAGGCAGATACATCTCCCAAGAAAATGGATATAGACTAAATAGTTGTGGATGTATGTAGGCCTGGAACAGCAGGATCAAGTAGGGAAGGGAAGGGAAGATAAGGATGAGTGAGGGAACACAGGGAGACACAGCTAAAATTAAGAGACATTTGAGAGATAGTATGAAAACCTAATACAACAGAAGCTTCATGAAATAAATAAATACATGAGGGCAATATATATGAAGTGTCCAAATAAAGGGAGAGAGAGAGAGTCCTAACTGTACATTTCTTGTCACCAAATGAAACTTTCAGTTTCTAATTGAGTTGTTGGCCAGAGTGGTCTCATTAGGACTCCCAAACAACCCAAACTGTGGCCAATACTACAGGTTGCTCTCCACAAACTAACACCAAGGCCCCACTGCTGAAGACAACACCTACACAAACCATGGAATATGGCAAAGTCAAGCTGGTGTATAGAGACTAAACCAATGCCGTTTTGTACCTGAGAACTTGACTCCCCTGGTAACTGGAGTTCCTCGGGAGTTCACAAGCTTGTGTAGCTAGCAACCATTCCCAGGAACTTGCACCCGGGGCCAACCAATCAAAGCTAAGTAGGACAGGTTGTGGTGACCAGAATAAATTAAAAGAAAACATCCCCCCTTGAGGTTTGGCCCTGGTTCCCCAACCAATCAGCTTAAAGGGCAACATCTGTGTACCCTTCTAACCTGTCATGTAACAGCAAGGCTTGGAAATTCCCCACTTGGGGTTTTTCCTTTAAAAACCCTGTCCCCCTAGCACTAGGGGCCACCATCTTCCCTACTTATGAGGGAACTGATGGTCCAGGCTCCGAGCTTGATCAATAAGCAAGACTGTGTGACTTGCATCTGGCTGGTTCCTGGTGGTCTATGGGGGTCTTTTGACTTGGGCATAACAGGTGCCGACATAAGCTTTCACCCTGTGTTCTAGTGTCCTTGGTATAGGAAGGTACTCTGCATGCTCTCAAAGAAGAAACATAAACACTAACTCAGAACAAAATTTTTGGTCAAAAGTAGTGTCCTACCTGCAAGATATGATGGTGCAACAGTGGTACAAAAGTTGTAGGAGTAACCAATCAGTGTCTGATTTGACTTACAGCCCACTCCACAATATGGAACCCATACCTGACTGTGCTTGAGTGACCAAGAACCTGAGACTAGATAGCCCAGGTACCTAGCACAAAACTAAATACTTCCATTTATTTTAAAAGCAGTAATAAAATGACTCCTAACGACATTCTGATAAAACCATAGTTCAGTGCCTTGCTTTTAGAGAAGCTTCCTCCTACAGCAGATAGAAACAAATATAGACACTCACAGCCAGACATTGTACAGAGAACAAGAGATTTGTGAACACTCAGCACTAAATGGGATGTCTCTATCAAATCCCTCCCCTCAAGGCTCAGGGAACCCTGCAGGAGAAGATGCAGAAAGAGTGTCCTTTGCATATATATTGTGGCTACCAGTTTAGTGTTCCTAATGGGATTCCTGAATGTGAAGACAGGTTAGTCTCTGCATCTGTGTTTCTTATACTTTGTTTTTGTTTTGTTTTGTTTTGTTTTGGTGTGCATGTACAGGAGGTGTCTCTTTCCCTTCTGTTTTTGTTTTGTTTTGTCCTATCCAGTATTAGTTTTTGTTTTATCTTATTTTATTTTTAAGAAAGAAGAAGAAAAAGAAAAGAAAATTAACCATCACAGCCTCTAGCACACTTCGCTGTGGCCACCAGCCTTCTTGCTTCTGTGGGGAATAACAGTGGGAAGCCTGTAATTTTCTCCTCACTTTCTGCTTAGCATCGTTGCAGAATATTTGATCCCAAGGTGATCCCTGAGATTGTGAACTGTAGAAACCTGTGTCTTGTTTGGCCTGGTTGAGCCCTAATATACACCTTTAATCCAAGAACTTTCTGTTTATTATAAACAGGTGGTTAAGGTGTAGTTCAACCAGCCCTAGAACACACCTTTAATCGAAGATTTTTCTGTACACATCATTTAATACAGTTAATCCTAGGTCAAAAGGCGGAGCAAGAAACCAGCTGGCAGGAATTAAAGAGTAGGAGGGACTTTTGAGTTGAGGGGTATTTAAGACAGCTTGTAGAAGTAGAAGATGATTTTAACTTTTAGCTCTTCAGCTCTTCAGCTCCTTGGCCTTTGGCTGTTTGGCCTTTGAACTAACAAGCCTTTGGCCTTGGGTTTTTTGGCCTTTCCCTCCTGGACTGTCAGCTGAGCTAGTGAGCTTTTCGGGCCTTTTCTATCAGAACATGAGCTGAGTAGAAAGGTCAGCTGGGTGCTTTCTCTGCCTCTGTGAGCTATCAGGCTTTTACCTTGACATCTGGCTCCTGAGGCTTTTTTAAATATAATTTATTTAAATTACATCCTAATTGCTATACCCTTGCTTGTATCTTCCCATGTCCACCCTCCCTCCTTCTTTTGTCCTATTCCTCTCTCCTAGACCTCTGACAGAAGGGGACCTCCTCCCTACCGTATGACCACAGCCTATAAGGTCTCATCCAGATAGCCTGTTTCCCTTTCCCCCATGTGCCGCCGAACCTCCCACCAAGGGGAAGTGATCAAATTGGGGTCACCAGATTTCATGTCAGAGGCAGTCCCATTCCCTCCACCACCACATGGAGAATGAACTGTCCATTGGCTAGATCTGAACAGGGGATCCAGGTTAATTGCATGCTTTGTCTTTGGTTGGTGCAACAGTTTGTGGAGCCCCCCCCCCGGGTCTAGATATGCAGATCTTGGTGGTCTGCTTGTGGAGCTCGTGAACCCTCTGGGTCCTTCCATCTCCCTCATTCTTCCATACCATTCTCAGCACTCTTCCCTGAGTCCAGCAGCCAGTCCCAGCATCTGTCCTGATCCCCAGATGAGTGGAGTCTCTCAGAAGGCATCTATGTTTGGCTAATTCTACTTACAAGTGAGTATGTATCACGTGTGTCTTTCTGGGTCTGGGTTACCTCACTCAGGATGATCATTTCTAGTTCCATCCATTTGCCTATAAATTTCAAGATTTCTTCGTTTTTAATAGCCGAGTAGTATTCTATTGTGTAAATGTACCACAGTTTCTGTATTCATTCTTTGGCTGAGGGATATCTAGCTTGTTTCCAGATTCTGACTATTACGCTGCTATGAACATAGTTGAGCAACTGTCCTTAGCACCTGAGTATTCGTAAAAATCAAACGATTGAGATTTTCTTTTAAAACAACATACCAATGATGCACACTTTCTATAAGATCTTCTTATGCTGCTTATGTAATATTTTTAATTCCATTTATAATTGTTGAATATTATGTAAAAAAATAAACTTGATATTACCTTGTGCAGGTAATCATGATCAATGTAACTTAATTCATTCTATTAATTATTCAATGACCTTTTTGAAGTTTCACCTAATCAAGTAAGTTGCATCTAAATACTGTATTTATCTCATTCCAAGTCTCATGCACTCTATTCCCAGAGCCTTGGGGCACAGGCTAGGGTCCCCAATTCAGCACTGGAACAAGGCAACAATGGAAACCTTTGTCTTCGATGTAAGACTGCTTTTATTTCAGGACTGTAAAGACGTTCAGTGGTTAAGAATGAGAAGACCCTAGTCCAGTTTCCAGCACCCCCCTTTGGTCGCTCATGGATATCTCTAACCCCAGCTGCAGGAAATCCAGTGCCTTCCTATGGCCTCTGCAAGACCTTGCACTCACATGCAAGTACATACACAGACACATATACATATGCATACATTTAAAAACCAAATATTTACAAATTTTTTTTAAATCTTTTTTCACCAATTAGGATATACTGCCATATCAAGGACTGTCCACCCTGTCACAGCCTAAGTTCTTGTCTTCAGTGAATATTACTATTTTCAAAAGCTTCTCTGATGACTAAGGTGGCCATTTTTCTCCTACTTAAGTCTATGAACATGGTAAATTGTTTCACTGTTTTTGCATGTTCGCTTTAAATCGTGGTATAAATACCATACAGAAATACAAAGATCTTAACTGTTTGGTAAGATTTAGCACTGAGCAGTCTAGAAGCAAGATGCACCCCAAGCCCTCCCTCCTCTCATTTCCTTGTTTTCTTTCATGTCCTCCCAGCCATGACTGATGACCTCCACCACAGACTTTATTTGGATTCTGTACAAATAAAAACATGAAGTGTGTGTGCCTTTGCCCTAGAGATGTTTTTGAGTCATATCCACTATGTTGCACATGTTAATGGCTCATTTTTTTAACTGCCAAGTAATGTTCCATTGTGGGCTCAATTACACTGTTCATTGTTTGCTCACCACATATTCAATTTACCTCATGTCCCATAAACAGGCTCTTTGGTTATTTTCAGTTTGGGTTGATTATGAATAGTAGACCTGTAAACATTCTTACAAAAGCCTTTATGGTGAAGCATAGGTGATTGCTAGGTCCTTTAATACAGTGACATCTAGTGACCTTTCTAAATGAATCCACTGTGCTCGGTGGTAGACTTCCTGTGTGAACTCAAATTACCTGAAGCTAAATAGCATTTTGGCATCTTCTACACCATTTTTCATTTATGTCTTTTTATTCTTAATGCACTAGAAATATCTTCCATGTAATTTTCAGAAGAAGTAGAATGAATGGCTGTCCCAGCTTCAGTCCTGCTCTTGTGGGGGAAATGTTCAATGTTTTACCAATAAATTATTAGACTTTTGTCTGATTCAGCTACTTTTTTTCCATTGGGGAAATCTTCCTATTTGCCATGGATGGTCTAGAACTTACAAGTGCAAAGGTTACAACTGTGGAGCTTTCAATGAGTGTTTTCTGTGAGATTTTGCAAACTTATTTATTCCTGTTGCAATAGGGTGCTTACCACGGTGAGGGACTTGACCACGTGTTTACTGTATCTACTAAGACAGCTACATGTAAGATTTCTCCCACTTATCCTGGAACATCAACTAGTGCTGTCACTGTGCGGGACTTATTTGGTAACCGTGTTGTTGAGACAGCATTAGGGCACCTTCCTTGTCAGATGTATGACATTATCCAGCAGGTGTCCCACCCTTGTCCTCTGGCTCCTCTTTTGGCCTCCATGGGCATTCACATGCATATACCTATGTGTCGGTACACACGCATACATATAAATATAAATTGCCTGTAGCTCTTTATCTAAATGGGGTCTGGAGAGAATTCATGCCTGGTACTGGATTCCTAGCCAGCTACCCATGGCTGATGGTCATGAACCCTTGAGGAAAACCCACTACTGCCTCTTTCTTAACTGCTTTCTAAATACACTTACACCTCCACATACACCTTGTTACAATTTTGACACCCTACACCTTAATATACACATCATTCACAGAGAGAGAGAGAGAGAGAGAGAGAGAGAGAGAGAGAGAGAGAGAGAGAGCGAGAGAGAGAGAGAGAATCAGAGAAAGAGACAGACAGAGAGGCAGAGACAGAGAGAAGGAGGAGGAGAGGAGAGAAATATAACATTTTTTCTGTTGTTTTGTTTGATTTTCTGTCTATATTCTCTGTTGTGTTTTATTTTTTAAGATTTATTTATTATTATATATACAGTGTTCTGCCTTCATGTACACCTGCAGGCCAGAAGAAGGCATCAGATCACATTAGAGATGGTTGTCAGCCACCATGTGGTTGCTGGGAATTGAACTTAGGACCTTTGAAGAGCAGGCGGCACTCTTAACCACTGAGCCACTTCTCCAGCCCCCTGTTGTGTTTTAAATATCAGTTTTTTTCTAAAAGATTTATTCTTAGCTGCACACACACCTTTAATCTCACACTCTGGAGGCACAGGCAGGATTATCTCTGTGAGTTTGAGATGAACCTGGTCTATATAACAAGTTCCAAGATAGCAAAGACTACATAGACAGATCATGTATCAAAACAACAAAAAGTTATTTTTATTTTATGTGCATAAGTATTTGCCTGCATGTATGTATATGCACTGTGTGTGTGTAGTGCCTGCAGAGACCAGAAGAGGGCACATTGTATCCCCTGAAACAACAGTTATGGATGGTTGTGAACAACTGTGTGGGTGCTTGGAATTAAGCTCAAGTCCTCTAGAAAAGCAGCCAGTGCTCCCAACTCCAAAATTGTCTCTCCAGCTTTTTAGTTCTTTATGTCTTATACTTAACTTAGTCATTTCACTTTCTTAAGATAAGATCATATTTTATTTATTTATACAGTTTTTATTTACCATGCACATGTTGAGCTATTAACTCCCCTCTTAACACTATATTATCCATGTGTCACTAATACACTTGGGCTTTTATTCTGTTCAGTTCAAGATAGTCTTACTCCCTGGTGAAATCTTCCTTGATCCATGGATCATTTAGTAGTGTGTTGTTTCACTTATAATATCTATGGGTCAAGTGTCTCACTAATTATTATTCTTTTAAAATCATTATGGACAAAGAATAGATTCTATATTTTAACCCTTTAATATACATTCTTATATCCATCTGCAGTCTGTTGAAAGTGTACTGCACATTTAAGGAGAATTCCCACTCTACGGTTGTTGACTGTAGTGACTATGTTTCAAATCGTTCACAGTGTTTCCAACACTGTACTAACAAATATTTTTGCCTATAACACCAAGTAATTAAAGACTGGCAACAAAAGTCCAAAAAAAATGATAATTATGGACCCAATATCCCCTTCTTTATCTATTTTGAATCATATATTGTGAATCTCCATTGTTAGGTGATTATAAACTAAAGAGCACCATGTCTCTTGAGAACTTTGTCATTTAGTCACTATGTTCCCCTTCTTGGAATCTGATAAAACTGAAAATGTCACAGCCACTCCAGTGCCCCACGCTAATGAGCCCTGGATCTCTCTAGCCTCGTGAATGCCTTTGCTTGGTGAGCTAGCCAGCATGTATGTGAGCTCTCCCATCCGTTTTCACTTCCCTCTTCCTTGTCGTTAAAGTTTGATTCTCATGAGGAGCGTTTATCAATTCATTGTTTCTACTTTGATTCAGCCTTGTGGTGTTTACTTTTCATTGAGTGCTTAGTCTGTTATTTATAGACAATAATTTTATGCTTGTTACAAAAGAGCATTTACTTTTCATTTTAAAGTTTGTTAAAAAATAATAATAATAATTCCGCTGGTCTTTTACTCTGCATTATGGTAGGAACATTTTTCTATTTAGTACTTCATGTAATTTCTTTGACTGGCAGCTTAGCTTACGTTGTTTGCATAGCATCCCTGAGATTAAATAAAGCTCTTTCAATATTTAATCTTCCTTTCACAATGACATCACAGAAGGACCTCACGTCCACATGCCTGTGTCATCAGTGCTAGTTCTGTGTCTGTTGGTAACCCTATACCTTCAGCCATGATGCCAAGTGCTTTGTGGCAGCTTCTGCTTTGAATAATTACTGTCACACCAACATACCTATGTATTCAGGATAAATCAGCTTGAGTGGTTGTGAGGTGGGAAAAGGATATCTCTCAAAGAATCGGTGTTTACTTTTTCTAGAAGTTTTCCTTTTCTCTCACAAATCTAACTGTATTATCATTTCCTTTGTGCCCAAAGAACTCCATTGTAATGAAAGCTTTGGTTTCTTTGTAAACACAGTTATTTTATGTAAATATATTTTGTTTTAATCCCAAGTATGGGATTTTAGTTTGGGTTTTATTTTGTCCACAGCTGATAATTGCCTCCTGTAGGGCATGGTCTTTACCAGATGGTAATGGCTGGAGAGGGGTTTGGTCTAGTACTCTAAAAAAAAATAAATAAGAGAGCCTAGAGAAAGAAAGTATGGTATGGTATGTGGCATGTGGCAGTTTGGGAAGACCAGAGATGGATGATGTGGCTTGGAGATAGATGGAGAGAAACATTTCAATTCAACAGGTCAAAGGAGACTGCTTGCTGCGCTTGCTGTTGACAGAGATTGGTATTACCCTAAAAGAACCCAACTGATCCTAAACAGCTGGGAGAAGTAAAGGGGCCTGAGCCCCTTTCTCCACTAACCTTATTTCTCTTACCCAGGATTAAGGGTTGGTGGAAGGGAGGTAAAAGCTTCAATACTCCCAACTAAAATTAAAAATAACTATCAACACTTCCATTCAGTGATTTTTGTTCAGAGGGACTCCATTATACAATCTATGTAGTATTTGTTCATCATAATTGCAAACTCAACATTTTACTAAACAAGCCTATATTTTCTTGATTTTTACAGGTTATTTTCACTTGTTATTAATTTATAAGTTGAAATTTTTTATTGCTCTGTACTTTAGAAAATTTTAACTACATTTCCACCGCCAACACAAGGCCAACTGTGTGTGTTTACATAGCACTCCCTAACCCTAATTACGTTTTAGACACTGTGGTGGTTGACTAGGAATTACTCCTGTAGGCTCATATGTATGAATACTTGGCTCACAGGGAGTGTCACTGTTATGTGTGGCCCTGTTGGAGTAGGTGTGTTTTTGCTGGAGGAAGTGTATCACTGTGGGGTTCTTTGAGGTCACATATACTCAGGCTCCACCCAGGGTGAAACATAGTCTCTTGCTGCCTTTGGATTAAGATGTGTAATCCTCAGCTCTTTCTCTATGCCTCTTCCTGGGTGCTGCCATACATCACACTGTGATAATGGACTTAATCTCTGAAACTATAAGCCAGTTCCAATTAAATGTTCTCTTTTATAAAAATTAAAAAAAAGTTGCCTTGATCACAGTGTCTCTTCACAGCAATGAAACTGTAACTAAGATAGAAGGTACCAGGGACTAAGTATTGCTGTGATAGACTTGATCATCCTTTTATTTAGAGGAATGTGAATTTGGGACTTTGGATTAGAAAAGCAGTGGGATGCATTAAGTGGGCCTTAGTGGGCCATACTAGTAGAAGCATGGAAGAAAGTGGTGTCGAGGGTGATTTGAACTGTGGCAGTCTGGTTCAAGAGGTTTCAAAGAAGAATTTTAGTCTGTTGCCTAGAGATCATTCTTGTCATATTTTGGTGAAGAATGTGCTTCTTTTTGCCCTTATCCAAAAAGCATACCTAAGGGTAAGGTAAAGAGATTTAGATTAATTGCATTGGCAAAGGAAATCTCAAAACAGCCTAGTATAGACACTGTCCTTCTGATCAAATGTAGCAAGCTGAGAAAGGAAAAATACAAAATGTATGTTTCAAGGATTAAAGGGGCACCAGGAAATGAAATGGAACTAAATTTTGTGTTCGAAAGATAAACATATTAAAGCTATTAAATTTAGTTAAGGAGGTGGTGACCTCAGGGCAAGATACTACCCAGCTAAGCTTCCATTTTGTAAAATAAAATAAAATAAAATAAAGAAAAGCTAAGGTCCAGGCATGGTGGTGCACGCCTTTGATTGTAGTATGCAGGAGACAGAGGCATTCTGATCTCTGAGTTGGAGGCCTGCCTGGTCCACAGAGCAAGTTCCAGGACAGCAAAGCTTAGGCAGTGAAGGAAACCGTGGAAAAGAGACAGATGGTGAAGATGTCATTGAGCAAGGGGGTATATTCCAGCCCCAGCAAGCAGTATAACTTGGCAGCTTCAGCCATGTGATTCTGGCTTTAGAATCAAGGATAGAATAAAAGGGTTATGGGAAGCCACTGACACCAGGAATGTGTCCAAGGTGCCCCTGCGTGGATGCCAAGGGAACCCATTTCATGAAGCTGTGAAGGTGAAGCCTGCATTGCCGTGGAGACCCCAAGATGTCAGAGAAGCAAAAGCTGTTGAATGCCTGCCAAGGAAAGCTGCTAACAGGAACAAGAACCAGCCAAAGAGAAAGAATTGTGTTGCAGTCAACAAAGCTAAAAGAAGTTGGAGATTTGAAGAGCATTTTGATATCAGGCATGGTGACGCAGCGTTTGGAGTTTGCCCAACTGGTTTTCAGTCTTGCTTTGGTCCAGTGTTTCCTCAGTATGCTTCCTATGCTGGGTTTTGGAATGATAATGTATTTCCTGTGCCAATGATATGTTGGAAGTACGTGATCTGCTTCTTGACTTTGATTTTATAGGGAATTACAGTTAAGAGATTGCATGAATTTCAGTAGAGACTTTGAACTTTCGGTTTTTAAACTGAGACTGTGATAGACTATAGAGACCTTTGAAGTTGGACTAACTATATTTTGCATCACATTAATGACTACAATCCTATGGGAATCAAGGAGTGGAATGTGGTGGTTCAAATAAGAATGGCCCCATGGACTCATGTGTTTGAATGCTTGGCCATAGGGAGTGGCACTATTAGGAGGTGTGGTCTTTTTGGAGTAAATATGTCACTCTGGGGGCAGGCTTTGAGGTCTCCTATGCTCAAGCTCCGCCCAGTATGGAACACTTAGTCTCCTGCTGCTGCTTGTGGATCATGATGTAGAACTCTCAGCTCTTTCTTCACCACCATTCCTGCCTGAACCCTGCCCTGCTTCCCACCATGATGATAAGGGACTGAACCTCTGAATCTATAATCCAGCTCCAATTAAGTGTTTTCACTTATAAGAGTTGCCTTGGTCATGGTGTCTCTTCACAATGAAACCCTAAGGTAGGCATACTCTACTTCATCCCAGGTCTTCCTCCCTCTAAACTGTTAAACAATAACCCATACAATACTGTAAGATGTTGACCACATTCAAGTCACAATTTTTTTTTTTTAGTTGTAGGTGTTTATATTGTTGTTTCCCACAGTTGGACATCATGGTATTATACTCACATCTAAGTCTTCATATTAGATATTGCTTCATTCGTGCTGCAATAGCACCTAGGAGTAGAATTTCTGGGGAGAAGTGGACACCTAGCTTTTTGGTGAAGCACCCAACTGTTTCCCCACTTTGAGCATCCACATCTGTGCCCTCCTACTTCTCTCTGGCCTCCCCAATACTAGGCTAATGTTTTCTGATTCTGGCCTGGTCTCTGCAAGGCTAGAGGCACTTCATTGAGATTCTGACAATTCTCAGAACATCAGTGATGCTCTCACATCATGGTTAATTGATGTGGCCATCTGGGATGTTAATGTTTTTACCAATAATCTCCTGGGACTCCAGATGTTCCAGGAAACCTCTCCTAACCTCAGTAGGTACCTTGTCTGCAAGTATTTACTCCTGGGGTGTGGGTTATCCTTTCTTTTATTAATTGATTTATATATTTATTTATTTATTCACTTTACACCCTCATCATAGCCCTCTTCCTCCTCTCCTACTACTCTCACCCTTCTTGCCTCTTCCCCTCTGTTCTTCCTCCTCAACTCCTCAGAAAAAAGGGACTGAGCACATCCTCTTCCCCAGTGGCCTGGCAAGACAACCCCACCAGGGGGAAGTGATCAAAAAGCAGGCAACCAAGTCCATGCAAAAGACAGCCCCCACTCCCCTTACTAGGGGACCCACATGAAACCTGAGCTGCCCATCGGCTACATCTATGTAAAGGACCTAGGTCGCGTTTATGCATGGTCCTTGGTTGGTGCTCCAGTCTCTGCAAACCCCTCTGGGCCATGATTAGTTGGTTCTGTTGGTCTTCTTGTGGAGTTCCTGTCCCATCCAGATCCTTTTACCCTTTCATCCCACTTTCCCAGGCTGGTCTACAGGGTTATCCTTTCATCAATTTGATTTTATCATGTCTATGTCAAAATATTTTTACTTTTCTGGTATTTAATTTTAAACTTGTTTTATGTTATGACTCACATTTATGGTGTTATATCCAGGAATCCTGACTAACCCCAAGTCAGAAACATCTCTGACTTTAGCTCTGACATTTAGATACAGGGTTCACTTGAGTTCATTTTTGTACACAGTGTGAAGCAAGGGCCACCTTATTTTTGTGACCTGTAAGTTTCTAGCTGTCTAGGCATCTCTTGAAGGAGTTCCCAACTTTCCTGGTCAGTCTTTTGAACACATTGCTGACAATCAATTTCCAGGAAACATAAATGTTTGCTCCTGAATTTCTAATTGCATGCCATTGGAAGTGTGAGTCCATTTGTTGTTCATGGGTCCATCAGCTGTGTGGGGTGTGCTCCCCGCTTCTTGTTGGCTCAATGTCTAACAGCACATCACTTTATAACCTATGAGTAATGCAAGAACTTGGGAAAGTTCATGTCCATTTGAGGAGCCTATGGTCACACTATGCCCTTGCTGGCTAAGTCACAGAGTGATGAGTACCTGACCCACCCACATTGAACCCTGCCTGGTGACTATGATCAAACAGCCATCAGAGACAGAAGCTAGAGGTTCTGTGCATAAGTAATAGACACACTCGTTTTATAGGACTTAGGAACAATGTCTCTTTGAAATATTTAAAAACCTGGGCCATGAATGAAACATGTCTGGCTTTCACCTGCCCAGTCGTCAGACATAAGATTACTGCACCCTCAAATTTATGCCCTCAAATGTCAGTGCCTCCTGGCTTCTCTGATCACAGCAGTGTGGGCTGAGTTGATAATTTGTGGTTTCTGACACTGTGTGCCATGAGATTTCAGGCACATATTTTGACATTTATCAGCTTAATACCCCTCAAATTTAAGAGTATTTTTTAAGTTCTTCCAGCAAAGCAGGAAATGGCGCTGTTTGACTGAGTTATATACATGTTTACAACTGAAGCAAGGCAGGGAGAGCACACCTAGGCTGTGCAATGTCTGAGCAAAAACCCTCTGGGCTGCAGAGCCAAGGCTGGTACCAGGAGCGTGCCTCTAACTCCACCTTCCCTGTTCCTGAATAACTTACTGGCCAGCTGAAAGATCATTTGTATTTAAGACAAATTCTATTATGTGACCATAAGGAAATGCAATGAACTCTGCTACTCATGAGATGGGAGAGCCCTGTGGGGCATAACCCATTGGAGTGAGCCCCCCCATCACCACATCTGTTCCAAAATACTAAGGCAGAATCATGGTTCTGATGTACACACAGACATACACACACACACACACCTTAGCTCTACAGAGATGAAAGGAAGTATTCAGGTACCAGAAGCAACTGAGATCAGGACAGTAAGAATGAAAAACTCCAAGATGCAGAAGTGCCTGGTGCCCATTAGATGCTGAGCAGAGACCAGCTGCCAACATTTGGTCTAGAAGGTTGGCCAGCTTCCTTCTTACCTAACGGGTCCTGACCCAAACTTAAAGCAGCACTAGAACACATCTGCCTGGCAACCAGGCTCAACTCTGAGACTGGGCAGCTGACTGTCCTGGCCAACACACCCAAGCTGGTTGTTGCCAAGGGCCTCAGCTTCCAGTTGTGTTGTTTGAGGGTGTCCCCAAACAACTGCCATTGTGTCATTAGGATTTGGAGTTCCCTTTATCCAAAGACAAATGGCAAGTATAAGAGAACACAGACAGGAGACAGCATCTTCCATGGTCCGACCTCACGAGTGCAATGCTAGCAAGGAAGGTCTTAGAAAACATTCTAATCCCTGCTGATGGGTGTGAACTGGAAGCAGTGAGAATACTCAGCCAGGCTGTGCATGGACACAGCCATTGAGCCCACTCCTGTGCACAAGCACACACCACAAGTGTGTGCTCCCAGTGGCCACAGAATAATGTTTGCGTATTAGAGTTTGGTGCACATTACATAAAGATGAGCCCACAATGAAGCTAGCTCCTGGAAAACACAGGAGCATGGGAGCCAACCACATGAACAAACATGTAGCCCTATAACTTTACATGAAGTTCAAGTGCACGAACAAGCTCTTGCTGTTTGTGGCAGTTGTTCTTCAGGAACTTTCTACACCTAATGGCTTCAAGAGTCATCTCTGTCAAAATTGATCGTGCTAGAAATCAAAATTGGAAGTTAGAACATTGTTAGTTTGTTTTAAAAAGGCAAAGTGTCCATCCAAGCTGATCCGTATCTGTTTTTACTGGGCAGTGGTGAGCAATCAGAGTTGAGCAAGGCACAACCTTATGCTTTTGCAGCTTTTGTGAGGCCCAGCTTTATGTTGGAGTTCTGGAAGCTTCTGTCTGCTTCTGCTTCCGTCCTTGAGAAATCCTATGCTGTAGTTTCCCAGGGGAGAATAGAGTGACAATGAAAACTTTACATTGCTAGAATCACCTGGACTCCTAAAACTCACTTTGAACCCTTTGGTGTGTGTGTGTGTGTGTGTGTGTGTGCACGTGCAGCTGTGTGGTAACAGTGTCAAGAGAAGTGTGGACAAGGGAAAGTGTCTAATGGGGAAGATGGGGCTACACACTACATACCACAGGACACAAACAGCATAGAAAAACACACATACCTGTGTATACCACACATGCATATCCCACACACGCATACCACACAAACACACCACATAATCACATCATGTGTGTACACATCAGAAACCACAGATTTCCAGCCCCTCATTCTTCCCATGCACATGACACACATCTTACACCCCACATATATCCCAGCACATAAAGAGAGAGTGGGGGAAGGAGTTTCAGTGACTCAATGGCACCGATGTGACACTAAGGACAGGAACAGATGGAGCAGGCTTTGTCATTGGGTCTGAGGGCTGAAGTGAGATGTGACCATGTCACCATATAAAAAGAGGCCCTGAGAAGACCTCTTCTCACATAAGCCAGCCATGAGGCCAGTTCTGATGGAGACTCTAGAGAGTAGTTGTCAGGCCTGGGCCTGAGTGATCTAAGATGTCCACAACTGGTTGTCCCTGGCCTGTCCTCTCCAGACGGGCTTTGCTTGGGTGATGGTTCCCAGACACTGCCAGCCATCAGCCTGCAGTGAATAATGTGAGTAGAGAGACAACAGTTAGGGCTGGTTCCTATTCCAGCTTCACACGCTGCTTCTGTTTTCTCATGAATCAAGACCCAACACCACCAGTTTGTGCTTTCTCTCTATAGCCAAGTTATCAGCCTGTGGACTAAATTTTTGATGGATTCAACTGTGAAAATTTCACAATCTGGAAATCTATCCTATGGTTCATATTTTTGTCTTTTTTTTTTTCTATTTGGTCCTATGAATGCATTCGCAAATAGTGGTCCTGGTACATCATGAAGGGACAATTAAAGAGGAGGAGGCTTCTTCCAGCAAATGTTCTACCCACCTGCTGGAACAGCCATGGGCCTGCTGAGAGGGCTGAAGGATGAATAATGGTGACTAGGGCAGGTGACAGGGGTGCCTCACTCCTCCTGCTGTAGATGATCTCAAGAGTGAGGCTTGGAACAGAGCTCATAACTCCCTTGTCAAGCAGTGAATAAAACCTCCTTTAAATAGAAAGATACAGAAATGGATGGTGACTGTTTTGACTGATGGCTATATTATGAGGCTCTCAGATTTGAAGGGACAAAATGTGGAAGCAGGTTCACCCACTGCTGTTCAGTCACTGAACCATTTTTCATGGCACTTGGAACATTCTAAACATAGCGGGGAAGAGCAATGCCCCCCAATTAGGCTTATTTAAAAATCTACTGATTGATGACATGACACAGAACACTCTGTGTATGGACTAACTGTCATCTAGACCTCAGCTCAGTTTCAGAGGCACTGTTATCAGTGCCTGGGTCCACAGTGAACCACCAGAGCTGGCCACTCTACCTCAGCATCTAAGAAGGACCAAGTTCTGAGGCCCTGTTCCTGGGACTCTACTGTTTGGGTGACTCCCCCCATAGAGCCTTCAGAGCAGGCATCACTCAGCTTCACACTACCCACATGGGGAAACTAAGGCTAGCAATGTCATGCCTCAGGAGCAAGAACACACATGAAGATTGTTTTGGGGGCCTAAAACATTCTGTCTATTTTATTGACGTCTGTAGCTCCCCAGGAAATATGGGAAAGCCCCACCCTTACCACAGATGATATTGCCAGTTTTACAGATTTTAATGAAATGCGTAACCCACTTGGATGTATTTGGAGGGAACTTTGCCTTTGAAGCCAGGATGCAAACAGTTGTCCACAGTATCAGGCATATTGTGCCCTTTGTGAGTAATTACTTACAGCCAAAGTTAGGCCTGCTGCCCTTTAACCTCAAAAGTCTGAATTGCCATTCCATACCATTTTCACTGTGCAGGAGAGGCTGCAACCAAGAGGGATTTTACCATGCTTTGTAGTCGAAAACTGAGAGTGGAGACTCCCTTCCACTGGTTGGGAGCAGAGTGGCCACCTCCGTGCTGCCAATGGCAGTCTTACAAGCTTTTGGTTCAGCCATATTCTGAGAACTCCATTCTCAGAATACTGGAGCTCTGGGTCCCCACAGGTTGGCCAGTCCTCCCTGCTGCCCCATTGTCACCAGGCTCAGGTATGCAAACGTCCACTGCTTTTCCCTCCACAGAGACTTTGTGAATGGTCTATGGGGACAACTAGGAATTTGACAGATGTGTAAGAAACCTGTGACCCAGAAGAACTGACACCAGCCAATGAGAACTGCCCCCCGGTGCTGCCTGATACCTCAGTCACAGTTCTACCTTAAAGCGTCTCCTTGCATGGAGACAGAGGCTCTAACACAGGCCTCTATGGGTGTCAAGAGCCTTTCTCTGCTGTTCAGTCACTGTTAAGCTTTCCATAGAGTTTGGAACATTCTAAATAGAGCAGGGGACAGCAGTGTCTCAGCCTGGGCTTATTTTAAAAATCCACTGAATGCTAATACCACAGCATTTTCTTGGGTATTTGAAACAACCATTACCTGGGCCTCAGCTTCACTTGGGGCCTTCAGCAAGACCCTGGGCACTGCTCCCAGACCACCCACTCCATAAACTGCAGAGGTGAACATCACGTATTACTGGGGAGACACGGCATGTGACGCTTGGCTCTGGTGTGCTTTCTGGAGACAGAGGGAGCAAAGAATGAACTGGAGAGAGACGTGGGCAAAGCCACCCAGGACATCAGTGTTCTGAAAAGGGGTCATCACTTCTGTGACCAGAGCAAAGGGGCCGGCTTCTGTGACCAGGCTAGAACCAGCTCTACCAGGAGTCAAGGAGCACTCCAAGGATGTCATAGCACAGGACAAGCTGAGAGGAAAGAGACATGAGGTCAGGTCCCTGGGGCTGAGGAACATCTGCGTCAGCACCTTGGAAATGAGTCACCAGGAGGACAGAAACAAGTACCCACGCAAGTCCGGTAGCAGAGAGTCTTTCCTATGTGGGACAGACAACGCATACTGAGAAACACATTGAAAGTAGCTGGAGGCGGGAGGCTCGCTGAGGAAGGAGGGTGTAAAGTGTGCACTAGTGGAGCATGGCCGAGGCAACGAGCCAGGGACAGATATCCCAGACAACACTTGTGTGGGCAGTGTGAAGACAGCATCTTCATGGTTCTGTGACTCTAGTCCTCCAGAGGTGTCAGCCACAGCATGGCTGATACCTCAAGATGGGGAATGGGTTCATTCAAAGCTGGGCTTTTCCACTTAAGAGAGTATGTCAAGAATGGTCCCTGAATCCAAGCTGGAGACTGGGAGTTAGGTGAAGGGGCTACAGATAGAAGGAGGACTATGGATAGCAGCCAGGCTCACAAAACCTCTGTTTTTCCCTCCATACCTTGCCCTATTCACGGCTTAACCCTGTGGCAATGTTGTGAGCCAAGTCCCTTGGTCCTCTCTTCTTTTTACACATAAGAAACTAGGAGACCCTATGATTTTTCCCAGGGCCACATAAACCTGGGAATAGCCTTAGCAGTTATCTACCCATGATCCACAAACCACCCTGAACTCTGCAGGACACTTCTGATTTCCACAGGTGGGCAAATGCATCATGCTGCTCACTCTGAACTCGGAGGCAAAGCCTGAACTTCTGCTTGCCTCAGGTCTGCAGCAGGTGGGCAGATGAGCTGGCAGGTGTCAGGGCAGCTGTAAGGGTCCCCCCTGTGGCTCCTCACAGGCTTCCCAGGGAGCCCATTTTCTGCCAGCCACCTGGGCTTGTCCCTCAGAGTGGAGCCAGCATCAGCAAGCCAAGCTGCAGGGAGGAAAGTCGGCTGCACACCATCACCCCACGTGACGCTGCTCAGGAGATACTACGATTTCAGAGGTGCCCCAGGGTTTGATGGATAGGACCTCAAATGACAGCCACATTCATGACCCATTTGCTACAAGAGCAGAGCACCACAGAGTCCAGGAACCACTCCTAAGCCACCAAGTTTGAGAGGGTAGTTGTGGATAAGGTGGGCCAAGTCAATTTATTACAGAGAAAGTTGTGGTGAAAGGCTTGTGCCATCAAAGGACTGAACCAAACTGGTCCATTAAATGCAAGAACAGATGGACATGTTTAGATATTGTTTGTGCTCAAAGGTACAAAATGTGTGACTATAAAACTCAGTGCTCCAACTATTGACCCAACTCTCCCCAGAGACCTATCCCCAGGGGAGGTAGCTATGGATGGCAGCTTTTGATTTTCTGTTATTTCCGAGTGCTCACAGTAAGAACACACTGTAATTATATGTCACAAAAGGTTTATTTAAGGAAAGTCAAGTGAGTTTGCCATGTGTGTATTGATTTATCTTGCTATAAGCTCTAAAATCAGCCAATTCTGAAGGGGCATGGGGCACAGGGCCCCCAAGCCAGCAAAGCCAGGATCGTTTCAGATACTGAGCTATGCAGCGTGGTGAGATAGCCAGCCAGGGATCTGGGTCTCCAGGGTCACCTCTGTCCCAGGCTCCAATCTAGTCTGTTGGTGGATATAATTAACCATGCCATACCCACCTATGGATAGAGCCAGACAGAAAGCCACACCAACCCATGGACAGAGCCAGGTAGAGAGTCACAACTCACCATGTGGACAGACCCAGGTAAGGCAGTCTAGGTTCAGGGCTAGATCCAGGGACGAGGGTCTGTATATCATCTCTTGCTAGATGCACTACAAGATTCCAAACTCAGTCCGTAGGCTGGACTCCAAAATGAACCACAGCATGATGTCTTCCTATCAAGAAGATATGTCGCATTGAATAAAGTCTTGAGTCCCATTATAAAGAGAAATAGCTTTTTTAAAAGATTTATTTATTTAATATTATGAATACAGTGCTCTGCCTGCATATATATATACTCACAGACCAGAAGGGGGCATCAGATCACATTGTAGATGTGAGGCACTATGTGCTTGCTGAGAATTGAACTTAGGAGCTTTGGAAGAGCAGTCAGTGCTCTTAACCACTAAGCCATCTCTCCAGCCCTACCACCTTATATGTTAATAGATGACAGATTGATGATAGGGCATAAACATATAGATAATTGATTAATTAATTGGCTGATGGTGAATTCCAGGTTAGAAACACCTCCTTCTTACAACATAATTCTAATGAATAATTGTGAAAGAAGTGATGGGGACATCACAGCCAAAAGCTCCAAGGGAGCCTGGGTTGAGTTACACACAGGAAAGGGCCAAGAATGGCATCTGGGGCAGTGTAGTTAGATGGCACTTTATTCTGAGCCTTAGTATTTTTAATCTGTAAGATATTTATGTTTGGGGGGCTGTGGTTGAGCAAAGTCACCTGGAAACTCCCACACAAAGGTCTGCAACTTCCCCATAAAAAATTTAAAATAACAAAAAATTAAGTAGAAGAAGAATTATAATTTTAAAGCAAAATTGGTAGCATGCAAGTGATTCAGCTGGCCTGCTTTCAGAGTCCTAGAAATTGCTTACATTACCACCTGCCACTGCCAGGTGCACCAGGTGTGTGCTGGCTATAAGGACCCTGGCCACCCCCAGCTTGCTCCCCCATCTCTCTCTCTCTCTCTCTCTCTCTCTCTCTGTCTCTCTCTGTCTCTCTCTCCCTCCCTTTCTCTCTCCTTTCTCTTCTTCCTCCTTCTATCTTCTCTCTTCTCTCTCTTCCCTCCCTCTCTCTCTCCCTCTCTCTCTCTCTCTCTCTCTCTCTCTCTCTCTCTCTCTCTCTCTCTCTCTCTCTCTCTCTCTCTCTCCTCGCTTGCTGACTCTACACTTTGTCCAGGCCCTCCTCTCCCTTCCTCCAATAAACTTCCTTATACCAAATCTGTTGTGTGGTGTAATTCCTCAGG
This sequence comes from Acomys russatus, assembly GCF_903995435.1. Lineage (NCBI taxonomy): Eukaryota > Metazoa > Chordata > Mammalia > Rodentia > Muridae > Acomys > Acomys russatus. The sequence goes on from NC_067153.1 coordinate 50,717,010, forward strand.
GGTACACCTCAGCATGGACCTGCCATGGTTCCCTTGCCGCCACATCATTATATATCATAACAAAAATAACAAAGAAATCTCCCTCTAAATTTAACCCCATTGATCTGTTACTTTTATAGCAAGTGATAAAATGCTCTGCTCTCTGTGGACATGGCACTCTGAGAAACATATCCCAACCTCTGCCCTCTGGGCTGTCTGGTGGGTTCTCACTATCCAGGCAACAGTGCGGTCCTGTAGGGGTACCAGCTAGCAATAGGCGCATCACTCAGAAAGTTATTTTAATAAAAATATTTTAATCATAATCACTCTGAACATGTTACGCCTCCACTGAGTCTGAGTTTTCTATGTTATTAAGCCAATTTGTTTATTTGATCAAATATCAATATATGGGTAGATAAAACAGCTTTTTAAATATTTTCATTTCTGTTTTACTGACACTTGATCACTAGGTCATACTTTCTATATTTTCCTTTCTCAATAAAGATGATTAATAGCTCCTTCAACCGTAACAATATTCCTGATTATAGTTTTGCCTTTAGGGAATTTGGGGGCAATTGTATCAATAAATTCCAATTTGAGAGTATTAAATTATACATATCTAATTTGTCTGTAAGGTGCAATCCATTTCTCCATCAATCGCTAATCAATGATGGAGGTCAGCCATTGTCAGCTTCTCTCAGGTCTGGCTACTTCTAACAAAATCTATCAGCAGTATTAAGTGACAGGCAGTATTCATTCCTTAGGTGACCTTGTCCTGCCCAGGCCACCTATCCTCCACATTTTCTTTTTCTTTTCTTTCCCTTTTTTTTTTTTTTTTGTTTGTTTGTTTGTTTTTGTTTTGTTTGTTTGTTTGTTTGTTTTTTGAGACAGGGTTTCTCTGTGTAGCCTTGGCTGTCCTGGACTTGCTTTGTGGTAGGCTCCACATCTCTATACTTCAGACAAAGCTACATTCTGCAACTTTGTTTTGCTGGGGACTCCCCATAGTCCACATCTAAGTGCCTTCGTGGTAAATTCTGAACCTGTTTGGGCATTGGGACTCTTAAAGAGCATACAAGGAGGTCTTAGATCACCAATGGCATTCCCTTGGAAAGGATGCTGGGACCCCAGACCCTCTCTCTTTGTCTCTTTACCACTGAGCAAAAAGGAGAATCAATGGGACTCTTTCTCCTCACTCTGTGCCACTGGCTCAAAGTAACAAGGTCAAGTGACCGTGAGCTGAAATGTTCAAAACCGGAGCCAGCGTCACCTCCTGTCTTGTGTGTTGACTGTCATAATCACAGTGCCCAAGAAGAGACAGGGAGCTCATTTCACAAGACAATCTAATCCCTTAAACTTTGCCGTTCTACCCCCACTCCCACCCCCTCGCTCACGTCCTGCTTCGGATACAATGACACATCCTGCCCAAGTTGTGTGTCTCAGCCTTTCATCTCCAAAGAAACCTTATGAGTTAACTCCCTACTGTTTTGAAGAAATATTCCCTAATTCCTACAAACACTTACATGTACTTTCATGTAATTTTAAATATTCTATGCCATGTTTTCTATATTATACATTATACACATTTTATATACCTAGGTACAATATTTTACATATATGTAACTCTCTTTTTAAAAGACTTTTAAATTATGTGTATGTACTGTCTGGCTTTGTGTCAACTTGACATAAGCTAGTGTCATCAAAGAGGAAGGAGCCTCAGTTGAGGAAATGTCTCCATGAGATCCAGCTGTAAGGCATTTTCTCAATTAGTGATCAATGAGGGAGGGCCCAGTCCATTGTGGGAGGAGTCATGCCTGGGCTGAAGGTCTTGGGTTCTATAAGAAAGCAGGCTGAGCTAGCCAGGGGGAGCAAGCCAGTAAGCAGCACCCTCCATGGCCTCTGAATTAGCTCCTGCCTCCCGGTTCCTGCCCCGCTTGAGTTCCTGTCCTGACTTCCTTCAGTGATGAAGAGTGCTGTGGAAGCATAAACCGAATAAACTTTTTTCTCTCCTACTTGCTTTTTGGTCATGGTGTTTTGAGCGCATGTTCTGGTGCTTGGGGAGGCCAGAAAGGGTGTCGGGTTTCCCAAAGCTGGAGTTACTACTATTATAAGCCACTTGTTATGAGTTATTGGGATTGAATTTCAGTCCTCTGCAAGAGAAGTGTGTGTTTTTAACCACTGGCCCATTTTTCCAGGCCCTGTATCTAGCATTCTTATACAATGTATCTCTAGTTAATATTACACATGATACATAACTATTGAGCAAGGTTTTAAAAGCTATGTGTTATGTGTATTGTATGTAATATATACTTTATATAAAAATTATACCATCTTTACCCTGGATGAGAAGCAAACAGTGCTGGGATCCTGAGAGCTCAGCAGCCACCGTAGGCTGTTTTTGCACACCCAGTTGCAGGGCTGTTTTTGCACACCCAGTTGCGCTGTCTACTCTATCCACTCCAGCCGGACGGGGGCTCAGAGGTACAGGTCTGCAGGTGAAGCAGATACTTGGCAAAGATCTGTTTTTCTTGGGTGACTCAAGGGCACTTACCGCATTCTGTTCAGTCAAACCAATGATTGACTACAAGGGGTTTGAGTTGTCACAATTAGGAGGCCATTGTGCTTTAACAATCTTAAACACGTGTTCTTTGTTCAGATCACTGGCAAGTTGGCTAAGCAGTCAAGGAAAAACTCACCTCAGTGCAAATTAAATCCCCTAAGGCCAACAACTCGGTGTAAAACGAACTAAAATAAAACACAGAGTATCCGTTGTCGTTTTTTTTTTTAATTTTTTTTATTAATTTATTCTTGTTACATCTCAATGTTTATCCCATCCCTTGTATCCTCCCATTCCTCCCTCCGCCCCCCCCCCATTTTTCCATTATTCCCCTCCCGTATGACTGTTCCTGAGAGGGATTACCTCCCCCTGTATATTCTCATAGGGTATCAAGTCTCTTCTTGGCTACATGCTGTCCTTCCTCTGAGTGCCACCAGGTCTCCCCCTCCAGGGGACATGGTCAAATGTGAGGCACCAGAGTACGTGAGAAAGTCATATCACACTCTCCACTAAATGAGAGACGCATGGGAGAATAGCAAAATAAAAGGATACAGAGGGTCCTAGAAATTTACAAGTAGAACAATATGATAGGCAGATTTGGGCCCAGGGGTCCTGCTCAAACTAATGCACCAGCCAAGGACAATACAGGGGGTAAATTTTAAACCCCTTCCCAGATCTAGCCGTTGTCGTTTTTAATACAGATAGTTTTAAGTGGCAATTTGACACAGCGTGCAGTCATCTGACAGGACAGCATCAAGGGAGGAGTGGCCCAGACCAGACTGTCCTGTAGGCACATCTGTGGGGGCGGGGGAGTGTCCTCATTATTAATTAGTATAGAATGTCGCAGCCCACTATGGGCAGTGCCGACTCTATGTGGGTCCTAAGCTGTTTAAGGAAACTCCCTGAGGATGTCAGAGAGTAACTGTCCTCCACAGCTTCTGCCTTGAGTTCCTGCCCTGACTTCCCTCAATGATGACCTGTGACCTGGAATCAAAATCCAAATAAACCCTTTCTTCTATTTAATTGTTTTTCGGTCATGGTTTGTCACAGCACTAGAAATAAAGCCAGACCTTACAGTCTTTTTATCTTTAACTTTCAAATATGACTTAGCCTCTCAATGAGGAAAAAAAAAAACTAAACTACATGAAGTGTTAAAAGGATAACAGAAATAACGGTCATGTAGAGGACAAGCTGTAAAATAAAAACAAAACAAAACCTATCTTCTGTGGGAGCAAAGGACTTAGATGTGTGTGAGACCTCCTCTGTCAGCATAGACATGGATTGAGAACACACAGGAGTCACGTGTGTGAACAGACATTCTAGCTTCATTCTGCTACTGTGACATCCTTCAGTTGAAGCTCCCTCTTCCCAGATGACTCTTGCTTATGTCAAGTTCACAAAAAAAGCCTAACCAGCACAATCTAACCCTTGTCAAATGGACACACACACACACAGAGAGAGAGAGAGAGAGAGAGAGAGAGAGAGAGAGAGAGAGAGAGAGAGAGAGAGATCACTATTAAGTTATGACCTTTCTTTCTTATTTGTCCCCAATATTTCATGCTAATATCATAATATAAAATACAACTTTAAAAGTCCTTTTTAAAAAATTCTGATGCTTTAAAAATTCCATCTGACATTAGGCAGAGGTCAAGGGATCCCATGGAAGAGGGGGAGGAAGGATTGTGGAGCCAGATGAGTCAAGGACACAGGGAGAAAATGGCCCACAGACTCAACAAAGCAGGGCTCATGGGAGCTCATAGAGACTCAGCAGCAGGCATGGAACCCGCATAGGTCTGTGCTAGCTCCTCTGCACATATGTAGTGGCTGTTTAGTTTGGGATTTTTTTGTGTCACTCTGAACAATGGGAGTCGGGGTGTCTCTGACTCTTTTGACTACTCTTGGGACCCTTTTTCTCCTCCTGAGTTGCCTCGTCCAACCAAACTTGATAAGATGGTATGTTCCTAGTCTTATAGTAACTTGTTATGCCATGTTAGGTTAATATCCTTGGGAATCCTTCTCTTTTCTGAAGGGAAACAGAGGATGGGTGGATCTGGGAGAGAGAGGTGGTGAGGGAAGACTGGAAGTAATGGAGGAAAAGGAGACTGAATTGATGGGTATGAGAGAGAATAAATAAAAAGAAAGAAAAATTCAATCAATCTCTAAAAGTCCAAAATCTCTTCACTGTGAGAGACAGTAAAATCAAAAGCAAGTTAAATACTTTCTTATTCCAGAAGGGAAGAACCAGAGTATAAAAGCAATCTGACTTAAATCCACCAGTGTAAATCCAAATCTTGTAGCTCACTACCCAACATCTGGGACTTGCTCATGATTTATTGGGCCTCAAAGAGCTTGGGAAGACTCAGTTCTTTAACTCTGCCGTCAGCAGCATCTGCAGCTTGTATCATAGGCTCAGACTGAATCCACTCCACACTTGCTACTGTCCTTGATAGATGTCCAACAGTCCTGGCCTCTCCAATATCTTGGGATCTCCACTGTGACTGAACCTGCCTCTTCACCAATAGCTTTTTCTGGCCTCTCTTCAAGAACTCTAACCCTGAGACACAGTCCCAAGTCTCAGATACTCTGTATAACCCTCTTAATCTTTCAACTTCTGTGCCTTTAAGACTAGTATCAATTTCCAGGTGAAGGCTTCAGTGTTCACCAGCTGAGATCTGTACAAATAAAACCTTTAGACCTCTAAAAAAAAAAAAAAAAAAAAAAAAAAAAAAAGACTAGTATCAAACGTGAAACTCTTATAGGTTGTCAAGTTCAGCTGATAGCTTGAGATGCAGCCTACACACACACACACACACACACACACACACACACACAAGACCACAGCTTCTGTGCACTGACCCTGAGAAAATGCTTCCCAGAAGACTCCACCCCAATGGTGTTGATCTCTTGTTAATCACAGGTAACTTTTCAGCCACAACTGATCATCAACTACAGATTTTTAATCTACCTTATCACCTGCATAGCCTCAATAAAGTCTTTGCTTCTCTCTGAAACTTCACAAGCAAGGACTTTATTGTCTAGGCTTTTCTCAATATTCTTATCTTCCAAGATTCTGCAACAATAGCTCAAATAAGCTCAAAGCTCCAAAAATATCCACAATCCTTCCCAAAACATAGTCAAGTTCATTACACAAACATTCCACTCTTGGTACCAACTCCTGTCATGTTTTCTTTTTGTTGCTATGGCAAACTCCAAAAGACACTCAGGAGAGAAGAATTTATTTGACTTACTTACACTTATAGGTCACAATCCATCCTTTAAGGAATTTGGGGGTGGAACTTGGGCAGGAAATTTAGGAAGAGCACACAGAGGAGCTCTGTTTTCTGGCTTGTTCATCTATCTTTCTTATACAGTCAAGGCCAGTCTGTCTAGGGATGGTGCCACTTATAACAGGGCTGGGATCTCCAAATCAATCAATCATCAGTCAAGACCATCTCTGACAAATATGTGCGAACCAATCTGATCAAGGCAATTTAATTAGGTTCCCCTTTCCCAGGTGATTTTGGGTTATGTCAAATTCAAAAAAAAAAAAAAAGGAAAAAGAAAGAAAGAAAAGTAATCAGGATGCAGGAAGCTCTCAGAAAAAAGAGAACATGGTAATAACAGGGACCCAAGGTTTATGACACAATCAGAGGAAACATGAGGTGGAAATAGGTGATGTGGAGGAGGCTAGGCGCTGGCAGATGGAGTCCCCAGCCTTCACGAGCTTGGAACTGGGATCTAAAACTTATGTCTGTCTCAAGCTGGTATTGACGTTCTCCTTGGTTGCTCTGTAGGATGAGATCCCCTGGGAGCTGCAAGGAGCTGTCTGCCACAATCTGAAAGGCCCGTTTCCAGGTGGAGTGTTGTAGTGCTAAGTGTGGTCCAACAGAACAGAACAGACCATTAGTGGTCTTTTTAGAGTACCAATGGGAATCTGGGAGAACCATACCTTTCTAGGTCTTCAAGGAAGAGACTCTGTCCCTCATGGGACAGCAGAAGAGAGCCCACACTTCAGATATAGGATGCATACTGCACTTCTCAGACTTTATTAGGCTGAAAGAGGTCCAAGAAGAATATAAGGGGGGGTCTGATGATGGAAACTGGCCTCAGTGTGCATCAAATGTGCACACTTGTGGCTTTAAAACATAGTCTTTGGGTAGTATCATATTGTAGTGGTGTCTCAGGCAAGCTCTGCATCCCCATCTTCTGAATCTCAGACCCATGCATGCTGATATCGTAACCCCAACATAGCTTCTTCTTCTGAATTTTCCCTGTGATGGTTAATGATCTAGAGCCCTGCCTTGTTGGACCCGTTAGAACAAACTGGCAAGACCTGGACAGCTTAGACAGTAGCTGTTTGTCCACAGAGTCCCAGAGACAGCAGGGATATGTGAAGTCAAAAATGGGCAGGACTGGTCCTTCTGCAGCCTTCCCTCTGCTTGAAGATGCTATCTTTTCCCTCAGTTCTCACTCAAATGTCCCTTGTTGGGTTTCTGTGTCCTGATCTCCTCTTTGTCTTTAATGACGCCAGACATTTCTGTATTAGGCTACCCTGCCCACATGACCTCCTTTAAACTTAGTTATCTCCTTAAAGCTTATGTCTATATATGTCTATATGTCTATATATATGATACTTCACTACACATGGAAATGGGTTTCAAGACTCCCCACTTGATTTCAAAATCTTCAGATGCATGTGTCCCCTTTATGGATAACATGTTGAGGGGCATGACATCTACACACCCTCCTGAAAACCTTATATCAAATCTGCATTATTTGTAACACCTCATAAAATATAAATACTATGCAAATGACTGTTATATCATATTGTTAGGGTGTACTGACAAAAAAAACATGTCTATAGGGACTCCGTGTCTTTTTCAGTACTGGGGACTAAATCCAGCCCTTCACACATGCTGGGCAATCACACTATCCCTGAGCTCTATCAAGGTCCCCTTTTAAAGTTTGAGACAATGGTACTGAGTTGTCCAAGTGTTGTTTAGCAGTTTCCTTCCAGACTGAAACATTCTATCCTGCAGGGAGTCTCCTTAAGCCAGAAGGTAAACATCTCAAAATAGCTTCATGAAGACCCTGAAACTTTCCAGACTGACTAGGTCCCTCTCTTCCAAAGTGAGCAAAGGGTCACTCTCAGACACCCAGAGCTGCAAAGAAAACCTTTAGACAAAACAAAGGTGCAAAGAAGACTCTGAGACCGTACCAGATGCCCGAAACAAGCAAAACCCAGAGAAGCTACTTAATGAAGTTTAGACCAACTAAGTCACTTGAAAGGGCTAAACTTCCATCCTGTTGAGCTGCCTGAAGTGTGCTTCAGATTCCTCGCTTTTGTGAACTGTTACCCATGCTGGCATGGGCTTTGATGATACAGCTGTCTTTGAGTGGTATCTGTTTCTGTTAGTAACCTCTCACCCACAATCCTGTAAGTAACCCCAATAAAACTCACTAGTTCACCAAGCTTGACTTTGAGAGTGTCCCTTCTTTGGTCTCTCATGGGCTCCATTTCTGGGATGAGTAGACATATGTGTTGTGTATCCCCGGGAAATGTCTTGTCACACAACACCATGCTGCTCTTGGTCTTCAGCTATAGCTCATGAAGGATTTAAATGTGCAATCCCCCTGCATCAGCCTTCCATATAGCTGGGCTCATAGGCCTGCACCACCAGGCTGCCAGACCCCAGAAGATTCACACTTCTCCTTTCAGCTTTAGGACCCTACTTGGTACAGACCTGTGCAGACCCTATGCACGCTGCTACACTCCCTGTGAGTTCATGTAAGTGCTAGTCTTGTATATAAAAGGTCTTGATTCTTTGGTGTCCCCTATATTCTCTGGCTCTTACACTCTTTCCGCCTCCTCTTCCACAGAGTTTCCTGAGCCCTGAGAGGAGAGAATTTGATGGAGAAATCTATTTGAGGGCTGGGTGTTCTGAGATCTCTCACTCTCTGCATGTTGTCTGGCTGTGGGTCTCTGTATTTGTTCCCATCTGCTGCAGGAGGAAGCTTCTCTGACGATGGCTGCTAAAGGCATGGATTTATGAGTACAGCAGAGTGTCATTAGGAGTCATTTTATTTCTATGTTCCTTTAGCAGAACAGTAAAATTTGGTTTTCACCTAGGTTTCTGGCCTATCTAGTCTCAGGTTCTTGGCCACCCAAGCAATGTTGGGTATGCACCAGCATATCTTGCAAATAGGTCATTATTATTATAGATGGAAGGGTCTGTAGACGGGTTGGTGTTTACCTTTCTCTTTTAATCGTGTACAGAGCACCTTCCATACCATGAGTACAAACTAGCCTACACGGTGACGTTCTCTGTAGGCACCAGCTTGGCTTCTCTTTGTTCAATGAGCTGTGTAGGTGTTGTCTTCAGCAATAGAGACTTATCAGTTTGTGGAGAGCCACCAATAGCCTTGGCAATAGCACAGGTTGTCTGGGGGTTCCCGTGGGACTTCTTTGGCCAAGAACTTGACACAACATTCCTAACTCAAAGAATATTTCCAAGTGATGGCCACTTGCAAATTAAAAGTTGGTGTTCTCAAAGGAAGTCTCACTTAAGGAAACAGACCTCACTTAAGAGGGTATGTTCCGTGCCCATTAATGGGAGAACCAACACAAAATGAATTCAACAGCATTTTTGGAGTCGCTTCGTTTCATAGTGTTTCAGGACATTTTTTAACCATACAGGTCCTTTGAGTATATATAATGACTTCTGCTTTGGTGTTTTTTAATAGATTTCCTATGTGTATGTGAGTGTGTGTGTGTGTGTGTGTGTGTGTGTGTGTGTGTGTGTGTGTGCATTTCTTGTGCTTTTTCTTTGGCTCTTTTTCTTGGTTAGTTGTTTTATCATATTCTTATTTGTTTGGTTTTTATTTCTTTTATTGTATTCTATTATTACTTCTTAGATGCCTGTCTATTTCTAACAAGAGACAGAAAGGGTGTGGCTCTGAATGGAAGGAGAGGTAGGGAAGAATAAGGACAGGGAAAACCTTAATCAAAATACATTGTATGAAAAATGTATTTCTATAAAAGAAAAAGGTTAAAATGAAAAAAAAAACCCCAATGCTCCTTTGGTTGAGCTTGTGGATGCAGATACAAAGGGTCAACCATGAAGTCACACCCTGGTTTGCTGGAGGCTAAGGCTGTAGCACGTGATTTAGGGAGGTACAGCTCCGTTCATGACAAGTAGTCAAGTAGGGTGACTCAGAATGAGGCCACTTCCCCCTCTGACCATCCTCATGAGAAACTTAGAAAAGCTTTAGAGTCTTACAACCAGAAAGCACCAAGCTGCGGGCTGGGAGAACTGGCAGCTGCCACAAAGGGCTTGTCCTTCCAGTATAATCACAGTCCATTCTGACCTCATCACGGTGACCTGCTCTAGTGAGTTCAAGCTGGATTCAGTCTGGCTGCTTGCATGAACAAGCTTCCCAATGCCAGAGGCAGAAGTGTGGTGAGAACTGATAATCTTGTCAAGTTTTTTCCTCTGTGGCAGTGATAAAATACACCCCCCAACAAAGCAACGTAAAGAAGAAGGGGGTTATCTTTGCTCACAACTCCATGCTGCAGCCCATCATAGCAAGGGATCCATAGCAGGAGGTACTTAGAGGAATGGGTCAAACACATCCTTAGCCAGGAACAGAGAGAAATGAATGCCTGTGTGCTGGCGCTTCGCTTGCTTATTTGCACCTTCTCATTCGGTCCAGGACCCTTGACATATCACTACTAACATTCAGGGTGGGTCTTCCCGTTTCACCTAACCCAATTAAGAATCTGGAACAGATACTCTCACAGGCTAACCCAAGCCAGATAACTCCTCAAGGAGACTCCCTAGTGATTCTAGGTCCTATCAAGTTGACAATTGATAATAACCACCACAGACCTCAGGCAAATTGCTCTTAAACTTGGGAAAGATGGGTAGGAAACATCATGGCTCCCCATACAGAAGGCCCATAGTTTAGTCCCTTTGGTGGGGGGACTCTCTGTGGCATCCACTGGGCAAAGACTGCTGAGCTCACAAGACAGGACAGGGACTCACAACAACCCTCTCAATGTCTTCCTTACCAGCGGTCTTTGCCATGCTCCAGGTGTCTCTCTCCCTCCCCATTTTCAGTTACAGTAATTGTTGTCTGAGCCTTCTGGAGCAGTCAATTAGAGGGCTGGTTTAGGATAGTTAGTTTGTTAGTAACTGAGAAAATCAAGCTCTCGTTGCTGGGAATCCTTGTAGCTTCATTCTTGTGCATCAAGAAATACAGTTAATGGAATCGCTAACAGACTTCACAGGGCACATTCCCCACCCTCCGCCCATTTCTGGTTACAGTAATTGCTGTCTGAGCCTCAAAGGCCAGAACTCGTTTTTCATCTCATGCATGAAGAGTTTCCATCTGATTGATGACAGCAACGGAGCCCTTCCTTACCCACGGAGCTGCACTAATTTGCAAGCTAAAACAATATTAGCAAATTGCTAATGGTCCATGAAACTGCAGCAGAAAGCCTTACGTGCTGCGCTCTGAGCTCTCCCACCACTACAGCTGCATACCTGGGTCCCTGTGGCCACAGCAAAGAAAAAGGTTCTTGCCTAGTCACTGAGGCAGAAGCATCATCGCAGCAATGTCCTGAGCAGGGCTGAGACAGCAAGTACATGAGCAATTGCCTCCATGGCACAAACAGAGCCTCCAAAGCTAGCAGACTGATGTTATGAGCGGAGTGAAAAACTGGTCCAGCATTCCACGTGAGCTGACCAGAAAAGTTTGTGGGCATGTGTTGATGACATGTCTACAAAGGAGGACCTGTGCTGCTTGTCACTGCCCCAGTCACAGTGTGGAGCAGCACATCCTGCCACATGATGTCTTAAGTGACCCAAATCTGGATGCTACGCCAGCCCACTCGGCTTAGGAGACCCACTGTCCCTGAGACACAGAAGATGAGAAAGGATGTCACACCCAGTGGTGGGTGATGGCTGCGTTGACAGCAAGCTTCCTGGCAGAAAAATCTTGAAGCTTTAGAAACACAGCGTGTAGGAGATACAGGCTCCAAGGGGGCTAATGACTTCGGAGCAGCAAGGTCAAGAAAGCTGCAAAGTGTGACCCTGAAGTCCAGGCACTGTGAATTTAACTGATGTGCTAAATGGTGTAAGGAGACAGGAGAGGCTGCCTTCCAAGTCATTTTCTGCATCGTGGAGCTCTTTGTACCGAGGCCAATATTGCTCCAAAAACATGCAAGGGCTCTGTGCTGGCAGTCTTCACATGGACAGGCTGGAGAATAAAAATAGTGCTGGCCCTTTATGAGCAGACTGCTGCTGGCACAACTGCAAGGGCTTACCTATTGGTCACCCTGATCACCCTTTGACAGACAGATTATCTACTTGCTTGCCCCAAACCCAAATCCACCTCAATTGGGAAAACCCCTCATCCTAGAAATGACAAACAGTTTACCACAGGCCCTGAGAAGGGCATTATAAACAGGTTTTGTAGAGATTTTTACAGTGTGTTAAACCCACAGACACACCGATTTGAGAGATCGGCCATCTTATTGTAGGCATTTTGGTTTTCTCCTGTGAATTCATGTGCAGAATCAGGTGATGGCATGGAAAAGGAAGAAGAGGTGGGTTTTTCTCCCTGCTAGTGTGTACTAGCTTTAGTTACAGAGAAGCTAATAGCTTAAACAAACAGGCGCCTGCCACCCAGAGAAATCCCACTTCCAGACTGAATGGTGTTGCCTGATGTCCCCTAAAGCCAGGATCCCTCTGCCATGCATGCTCCTGCCACACACTCTCCCTCATACCACTCTGTAGCCACCATCCACACATGGCCAGGGATGGCTTGAGTGGCTTCATCTCCTGCTTAGGGAAACATTGTGGGTAACACAGTAGAGGAGTCAGAAGCTGGCCTGAGGAGCCAGCCACAGAAGAAGATAAACACCGTGTGGACACCCTGTGCTCAGATGCTCAAGAGCCCTGGTTTCTGGCTGGCTCCGTTGCCCTGCCATTGCCTCACAAGGCTTGGCATGGGTTAGTAAACTACGCTGTCTTAGCTATTCGGGGTTACTATAGTAAAGATTTCAAAGTGCTGGACCATTGGGTGTTGGGTATTGGCCATTTTCTGGCTTACAGCTAACATCTTCTGAGTTCATGATTGGTGAAAGGAGGAGGACTTACAATCCTCCTGTTCAAAACACTCCATCCTCAGGGCCTAATTACATCCCCCAAATGATCCACCTCCTAATACCATCATGGCAGGGCTTAGGATTTCAACACATGAATCTTAGGACACCAACCTTCAGTCCACAATAACGACACTCCTAAATCAGGGCTCCAGAAGCAGAGCCAGCAGCACAATCAGGGAGTGGTCCACCCCACCCTAGCTCAGGCAAGTACTTTTTAAAAACCCTATAATTACATCCCTTCAGCCCCAGTAGGGTTAGAATTGTCATCCCTGTCATAAGTTAGTGTCACTCTTGATTAATGACATTAAGACAAAGCCCAGATGTGTTTGCGTAGGGCAGATGCTATAATAAAAAGGGTCATTTACTGAGAGCTGCCTCAGGCCAGGAGACTCCATCATGCTGTGGACATTCTTTCTGACTCAATCTATCACAAACAAGCTGGAGATTAAAACACAACTGTCTCTATTTTGCTGCTGAGGACATGGAGGCCAGCGTGTGGTAGAACCGCTTGCCAGAGTCCATCTGGTAGTTTCGTCACAATGTGCCAATGCTTGGGAGGGGGTGTCTCTAGGGCAAAGTCTGCAGGATCTGGCTGTCACTGTGAATGCTTGTGCTGTCCTCTAGCACCATCCTTGTGGGCAGGGCCAATTATCCAGTCCTGGTAGTCAGCCTGATAAGAGCCAATGTGGTTCTCTCAGCTCAGAAGCCACTGATGTCTATGCACAGCCTCCCCAAGAGAAAGCACTGAGGCCTTAAAGGATTGAGAGGACATCTTCAGAACACTGGGCAGAGATTACAGCCTCACCTTGAGCCTTTGTTTAGCAAACAGGCATGGTCCTGGCCCACAGATGGCGAACAGGGGTATCTGTCCAACAAGAACTAGACCTTCCAACCATACTCATGTCAGGATACATGGGACCTGGTTAGTATCCATAAGATCATAGTGTCATTAGCCCCATATGCACAGGAAAGAGGTATGGTATGTCAAAGTCCAAACTGGAATAGGTGCCCTTGGCTACAAGGACAGAGTACCATAAGCCAGGATGCTTAAACAAAAGGGATCCACTTTCACTGGACTGGAGGCTAGGAGCTAAGTCAAGGTATGGTCAGCCATGCCCTCTTGGTAAAACTGAAAAGTTAAGGTATCTTCTGCCTCTTCCATTTGTATGTGGTTACCAAGACACCTTAGTTTATAATTACATCACCCTGCTTCCTATGTCTTTGATGGGTTCTCTGTGTCTCTGTAAAAGTGCTGCTCCTTTGAGGAACTCTCACTGGGTCAATGCCTCTTATCTTTGCTATAATATTAGCACCATGCTACTGGCAAACACCCATTTTCATATAATGTTGTGCTCTTAGGAGCTGGACCTTAGGACCTCAACATATTTCTAGATTCATCCCCTGATACTATTGAACATACTCCTGAGGTAGACTTGGAACAATGTTGACACCTGTTGTGAAGTCCCATGATCACACATTACCTCATCCTGTTTCTATTAAAAACTTGTGCCATGACACTTACTCTAAAAGAATAGCCAGCAAGAATTAATTAGTTACAAGATCAATAACCTCAAAGGTATGTGTGAATCAGATAAAAGCTTAATTCTAATGATATGGAATTTCGTTAATTTAGACAATAGCTGAGCTGCTACCTCTTGACGAGCAAAGACATAAGACACATTTGGATACAAGATAAATGCAAAAGTTGAAATAATCTGTAAGGAATAATCTTTGTTGATAGTCATCTTGGCATTTACAACCTATTAACTGTTCTATTTTAAGTCTGCTAAAGGCCATGATGGACAATACCTCAACGGGGACTCAGCCCACTCATTCATCCTTTCATTTGTTCAGTCTGATACCTCCTGTGATTTTTACTGATTAAAGCATACAGGACCTGAGATCCATGTGCAGGTAGAATGAAACAAGGTGGTCATGGTGGACCTTGCATGGGCTGGGGGCAGGGGGAGAGGGAAAAGAAGAAATGGAGAGAAGGATAAGGAAGAGGAAGAAACATGAGGCTGGAGAGACAGAGGAAGAAGAAGAGGAAAAAGGAGGAGTGAAGAGGGGAAGATGGTGGTGTCAGTCAGGACCCTTGGATTTCAAGAGGCACAGTACAATTTGGATATGGTTTCTATGGCCCCCTCCCAAGAGTCTATGAGATGAAATTTAATCCCTGCTTTGGGGTTACAGAGTAGAGGCAATCTAGCCATGCTATTCACATGTGGGACTTTTATAAGGGGATTGTGACTGGATGAGGTCACCAAGGTCAAATACTGGTGACCTTATAAGAGATAAAGCAAGCAGAAAACACACACACACACACACACACACACACACACACACACATCCTTGGGATACCACCAAGAAGGCTACCACCACATGTGACCTCATGCAGGGACCAAACTTATGAGGAATATAAGCCCTCATGACCCCTTGTCTATAATTATGTTACATCACAGTGCCACCAAGAAAGAAGTCCTGGGGGCTCAGACCCCACAGAAAACACTGATGACTTTTAAGGACTTTGAAGTCATGGAGGCTGGACAGAGGTTAAGACAGAAGCTGCTGCCTGATACAGAACAGGTCACTGTGTTTAGTGGTGAGTGGCTGAGGGCAGCACTGCCATCATAAAAGAAGCTCAGTCCCAAAAGGGAGGAGTTTTCTGATCTAGGGGACACTGGACTACCTGAGCACACATGACTGCCCTATAAAAGAGCCATCTGAGATGCTCAAAAAGCATACAGGGACTGGAGAGATGCCTCGGTGGTTAAGAACACTGGCTGCTCTTGCAGAGGACCCAGGTTTGATACCCAGCACCCACAAGGTGGCTCAGAACTGTCTGTAACTCCAGTCCTGGGGATCCAATACTCCTTTTCTGGCCTCCTCCGGGACTTCATACACAGACACATATACAGAAAAGACATCCATATGCATAAATCTTTTCAATGAAAATAAAGTCACACACAAGCACAGCTGATACCCTCTTCTGGTGTTCATGAAGATAGGGCACTCATGTACATAATGTAAATAAATAAATCTTTTTTTTTTTTTTAAGAAGTCAGGCAGTGTTGGTGTGTGCCTTTAATCCCAGCATTCAGGAGACAGAGGCAGGCAGATTTCTGTGAGTTCAAGGGCAGCCTGATCTACAAAGCAAGGCCAGGACAGCCAAGGCTACACAGAGAAACCCAGTTTCAAAAAAACATGAAAGGAAAGAAAAAAAAAAGTAACAGCTGGGAATAAAAGTCAAGATATGGGGTATTTTGATATTCTGAGAAAGAGTTTAGAACCTGCACCTGGAACTAAAATAGAAAAAAGTGGCAATGCAGAGATTATTAAAACAAAAACAAAACCAAACACAAACAAACAGAAATGCTAAACACTAAATTACTAAAGACACCAGGAAAACAACATGGAAATCCACAGGCAATCCTGACTTACAATGGTTAGTTAAATTTATGCTGTTTTGATTGTTTACTGTAATATAAAATCTATCCCCTCTTCCTGTACCATGTGGTATATCACCCCTCTTTGATGGGCATCAGCAGTGAGTTACAACCTCACTCAGTCCCATAATCTCAAGGGACCAGATGACCCTCTGCCGTGTAGGATGCTTCACTGGGTACTGGCTCTCAGGACATTTTTAGCTCAATGCTGTGACATCAGATCAAAGCCATGAGTCAAGGGGCCTGTATAGCAACTCTGGTGTTGTGAACACACTGAACAAATAAACAGCCTTGAGGTTTGACAAAATAGAATAGGAAATGTAAGATATTGATTAGAAGTAAGGAATAGGGGGCTAGGGGTGAAGCTGGTAAAGTCTGTGATGGAAAAGACAGGAAGATCAATGTATGAACAACTTGATAGAATCTATCTGAAAATCCCCATCAGTTTCCAGAACTGGAAGTATGACTTGCTTGGTAGAGTGCTTAGATCACATACACAAAGCCCTCAGTTTGTCCCCAGCATTGCGTTAACCATGTGAGTTGGTGGGGACTGTAATCCAAAACTAAGGAGGTAGAGGCAGGAAGATTGGAAGTTCCAGGTCATCTTCAACTACACAGAGAATTCAAGATCAGCCTGGTCTACATGAAACCCTGCCCCCCTTCAAAACAACAACAACAGCAAACCTTCACACTTTTCACAAAGCTAAAACTAGCTCAAGAAAATTAGAAATTCTGATAGTTTTGAAAATATTAAGTTTAGCCCATCCCCAGTGCACCTCATTTCCTGCCACAGCTCAGCCTCCACACCTGGAGAGTTGCAGCCTCCCAAAAAAAGACAGGGGAGACTTTTACACCCCAGCATCTTGCCATCTGGGTGCCTCTAGACAAACCCAGCAGTGGAGAGCTACATCTTGCCCCCTGCTTGCTCCATCTCCTGTACCACACAGCCCTACCTGTATTTCCAGAGACAAGTGGCCATCGGGGTCTACCAGCTCAGCCTCTATCTCCTGGCTTAAACCGCCAAGGACCAAAAGAGGCCTATGGTCATCAGGGATCACCAGAGGCCTGCAACCATCAGGGGCCACAAGAGAAAAACTACACCTGCTCCCCAACATTCCATCCTCTAGCTCACAACTTGACCTGCATTACCTGAGGCCTGCCAATACCAGAGACCACCCAATGGCTAGAAGCAAGCAAAAGAATACAAACAAAAGCTAGGACAATATGGCGCCACCAGAAACCACCTGTCATATTACAGCAAGCACAAGATATCTTAAAACAGAAGAAACACAAGAAAGTGACCTTAAATCCAATCCTATGAAAACGATAGAGGTCTTTAAAGAAAAAAAAATTAATAAAGCCCTTAAAGAAATACAGGAAAATACAACTAAATGGGTGAAGGAAATTAGTAAAACTGTTCAAGAACTGAAAATGGGAGTAGAAGCAATAAAGAAAATACAAATTGAAGTGATCCTGGATATGGAAGACCTAGAGAAGAGAACAGGAACAACAGACTCCAGCATCACCAACAGAATTCAAGAGATGGAAGAAAGAATCACAGGTGTAGAAGATATGATAGAAGAAACTGATACCTTGGTCAAAGAAAATGTTAAATATAAAAAATTCCTGACACAAAACATCCAGGAAATCTGGGATACTATGAAAATACCTAGCCTAAACATAATAGGAATAGAAGAGGGTGAAGAGTCCAAGTTCCAATGACCTGAAAATATTTTCAACAAAATCATAGGAGGAAAAATCCCCAAAATAAAGAAAAAGATGCCTATAAACATACAACAAGCATACAGAACACAAATTAGATTGGACTAAAAACAATACTCCTGCCATTATTGTAATAATCAAAACACAAAATTCATAGAACAAAAAAAGAGAATATTAAAAGCCACAAGAAAGAAGGCCAAGTAACTTACGAAGTCAGACCTACCCGAATTACACCTGATTTCTCAAATATAAAAGCTAGAAGGACCTGGACAGATGTCTTGCAACCTCTACGGGACCACAGATGCCAAACTAGACTAATATGTCCAGAAAAATCTCAATCACCATGGATGTAAAAAGCAAGATAGTCTAAGACAAAACCAAATTTAAACAATATATATACACAAATCAAGTCCTACAGACAATACTATAAGGAAACTCAAGGAGATTAACTACATTCAAGAAAACACAGGAAATAAATAATTCCACACTGGCAAAAACAAAAGAAGGGAAGCACACAAAAACACCAGCACTAACAATATCAAAATAACAGGAACTAGCAATCATTAGTCATTAATATCTCTCAACATCAATGGACTCAATTCCCCAGTAAAAAGACACAGGCTAATAGAATGGTTGTGAAAACAGGATCCATCACTCTGCTACATACAAGAAACACACCTTAGCAACAAAGATAGGCATTACCTCAGAATAAAGGACTGAAAAAAAGGTTTTCCAAGCAAATAGACCAAAGAAGCAAACTGGAGTATCCATTTCAATATCAAATAAAATAGACTTTCAACCAAAATTAATCAAAAGAGATAGGTATGGACATTTCATACTCATCAAAGGAAAAATCCACTAAGATGATGTTTCAATTCTGAACATATATGCCACAAATGCAAGGGTAGCCACATTCACAAAAGAAACACTACTAAGGCTTAAATCACACATTGAACCCCACATATTAACACTCCTCTCTCATGAAAGGACAAGTAATCAAGATAGAAACTAAATAGAGAAATAATGAAACTAATAGATGTCATGAATCAAATGAACCTAACAGATATCTACAGAACTTTCCATCCAAACACAAAGTTCATGAAACTTTCTCCAAACTTGACCACATACTTGGTCACAAAGCAATCCTCGACAGATTCAATAAAATTTAAATAACACCTTGTATTTTTCTCAGACCACTATGGATTAAAGCTGGGCTTCAACAACAACAGAAACAACAGAAAGCCTACAAATTCATGGAAACTGAACAACTCTCTACTCAATGACCACTGGGTAAGGGAGAAACCAAACCAAGAAATTAAAGACTTTCTAGAATTAAATGAAAATGAAGAAATAACATACCCAAACTTATGTGACACAATAAAAGCAGTGCCAAGAGGAAAGTTCATAACACTAAGTGCCTTCTTAAAGAAACTGGAGACATTTCATACTAGTAATTTATAAGCATACCTGAAAGTTCTAGAACAAAAAGAAGCAAACATACCCAAAAGGAGTAGATGGCAGGAAATAATCAAACTCAGGGATGAAATCAATAAATTATAAACAAAGATAACAAAACAAAGAATCAACAAAACCAAAATCTGGTTCTTTGAGAAAGTCAATAAGATAGACAAACGCTTCACCAAAATAATCAAAAGGCAGAGACAGTGTCCAAATTAACAAAATCAGAAATGAAAAGGGGGAACATAACAACAGACACTGGGGAAATCCAAAGAATCACTATATCTTACCTCAAAAGCCTATACTACACAAAATTTGAAAATCTAAATGAAGTGGACAATAGCTACCATTTACTATCATTAAACCAAGATCAGGTAAACAATTTAAATAGACATATAACCCCAAGGGAAATAGAAGCAATCATTAAAGGTCTCTCAACCAAAAAAAAAAAAAAGCCCAGAGACAGATTGTTTCAGCACAGAATTCTACCAGACCTTCAAAGAAGAACTAATTCCAATACTCCTCAAACTATTCCACAAAATAGAAACAGAAAGAACATTACCAAACTCATTCTATGAGGCCACTGTCACCCTAATACCTAAATCACACAAAGACTCAACAAAGAATGAAAATTTCAGACCAATTCCCTTTTGAGCATTGATGAAAAAATACTCAATAAAATACTTAGAAACTGAATCCAAGAACACATCAAAAACATCACTCATCATGATCAAGTAGGCTTCCTCCGAGGGATGTAGGGATGGCTGAAAATATGAAAATCCATCAATGTAATCCACCATATAAACTGAAAGAAAAAACACATTATCATCTCCTTGGATGCTGAAAATGGCTTCAACAAAATCCGACACCTCTTCATGTTAAAAGTCTTGGAGTGATCAGGTATACAAGGCACGTACCTAAACATAGTAAAGACAATACACAGCAAGCCTACAACCAAAAAAAAAAAAATGCAGAGAAACTTAAAGCAATTTCATTAAAATCAGGAAGAAGAAAAGGCTGCCTACTCTCTTCACATCTCTTCAATATAGTGCTTGACATTCTAGCTAGACCAATAAGACAACTAAAGGAGATCAAGGGGATACAAATTGGAAATGAAGAAGTCAAAGTATCCCTATATACAGATGATATGATAGTTTACATAAGTGACCCCCAAAATTCAACCAGAGAACTCCTACAGCTGATCAACACCTTCAGCACAGTAGCTGGATACAAAATTAACTAAAAAAAAACAAAAACAAAAAAAAAAACAAAAATCAGTAACCATCTTCTGTGTAAATAATAAATGGACTGAGAAGGAAATTAGGGAAACAACAGCCTTCACAATAGCCACAAACAATATAAAGTATCTTGATGTAACTCTAACCAAGCAAGTGAAAGACTTGTACGATAAGAACCTCAAGTCTTTGAAGAAAAAATTTAAGAAACTATCAAAAGATGGAAATATACCCCATGCTCATGGATCTGTAGGATTAACATAGTAAAAATGGCCATCCTACCAAAAGTAATCTACAGATTTAATGCAATTCCTATCAAAATCCCAACGCAATTCTTACAAACCTTGAAAGAGTAATCCTTAACTTCATATGGAAAAATAAAAACCTAGAATAGCTAAAAACAATTCTGTACAATAAAAGAACTTCTGGAGGTATCACCATGCCCGATTTCAAGCTCTACTACAGAGCAATAGTAATAAAAAAAAAAAAACTTCATGGTATTGGCATAAAAACAGATGGGTTGATCAATGTAATCAAATTGAAGACCCAGAAATAGACCCACATACCTACAGATACTTGGTTTTTTGAGAAAAAAGCAAAAAACATACAAATGGTGCTGGTCTAACTGGAGGTCTGATGTGGAAGAATGCAAATAGATCCATTTTTATCACCCTGTGCAAAACCCAAGTCCAAGTCAATCAAAGACTTCAACATAAAATTGGATACACTAAATCTCATAGAAGAGAGAGTGACAAGTAGCCTTGAACTCATTGATATAGGAGACAACTTTCTCAACAGAATACCAACAGCTCAGGCACTAAGATCAACAATTAATAAGTGGGACCTTATGAAACTGAAAAGATTCTGTAAGGCAAAGGATACTATCAATAGGACAAAATAGCAGCCCACAGAATGGGAAAAGATCTTCACCAACCCTACATCTGACAAGGCTTAATATCCAAAATTTATGAAGAGCTCAAGAAACTAAATTCCAACAAACCAAATAACCCAATTAAAAGTGTGGTACCGAGCTAAACAGAGAATTCTCAACAGAAGAATCTCTAACGGCCGAGAAGCACTTAAAGAAATGCTCAACATCCTTAGTCACCAGGGAAATGCAAATCAAAATGACTCTGAGATTCCATCTTACAACTATCAGAATGGCTAAGATCAAACCCCCAAGTGACAGCACATGCTGGCCAGGATGTGGAGAAAGGGGAACACTCCTTCATTGTTGGTGGGAGTGTAAACGTGTACAACCACTTTGGAATTCAATCTGGTGCATTCTCAGAAAATTGGGAATAGTACAAGACCCAACTGTACCACTCCTGGCCAAACATCTGAAAGATGCTCCACCATACAACAAGGGCATTTGCTCAACTATGTTTATAGCACGTTTATTCCAGAATCTGGAAACAACCTATAAGTCCCTCAGCTGAAGAATGGACAAAGAAACTCTGGTACAATTTACACAATGGCATACTACTCAGCTATAAAAAACAAAGACATCATGCAATTTGCAGGCAAATGGAAAGAACTAGAAAAGATCATCCTGAGTGAAGTAACCTAGACCCAGAAAGACATTCATGGTATATATAAGTGGATATTAGCCATAAAGTAGAGGATAACATTGCTACAATCCACAGACTCAAAGAAACCAAATAGGGCTTGAATTTCACTCAGAAGAGGAAATAAAATGGATCTGAAGTAGATGGAGGAAGGCGACTAGGTAATAGAGGAAGTGGGAAGGGTTATGGGAGTGGAATCGGGTGTGGGGAGAACAGGGTTTGGGGGGTGGGGAGAGGACTTGGGGAGAGAATAGAAACTGGTAGGAGGCATCTCTGGGACAGTTGGGGCTCCCAAGAGTCTATGGGGAGTGATCCTAGCTGAGATACCTAGCAGCAGCAGGGGGTTAAGGAGCATGAAGTTGCCACCTCCTATAGCCAGGTGAGACTTCCAATGGAGGAAAGGGGGACACCAACCCACCCATAAAACCTTCAATCCAAATTCTGTCATGCCTACAAGAAGTGTAGGGATAAAGATGGAGTAGAGATTGAGGGAAAGGCAAACCAATGACTAGCCCAGCTTGAGACCCACCCCATGGGAGAGTGCCAACTCCTGTCACTATTAATGTTACTCTGATTTTCTTGCAGACTGGACCCTAGCATAACTGTCTTCTGAGAGGCTTCGTCCAGATGCTGATGGAAACAGATGCAGAGACTCACAGCCAAACAATAGGCCAAGCTCTGGGAGTCTTTTGGAAGAGTAAAAGGAAGGATAGAGGGAGCTGGAGGGGTCAAGGACACCATAAGAAGACATACAGAGTAAACTAACCTGGGCTCATGAGGGCTCACAAAACTGAATAAACAACCAAAGAGCATGCATGGGCTGGACCTAGACTCTCCTATATTTTAGTAGTAGATGTGCAGCTTGGTCAAGTGGGTCCCCTAACAATGGGAGTAGGGACTGTCTCTGACGCTGTTTCCCGCCTCTGGATCTCTTTCCCCTAGTTGGGCTGCCTTGTCAGGCATCAGTGGGAACGGATATGGAGTCCCTCAAGTCCTGCTGCAACTTGAGATACCAGAGTGGGTTAGTACCACTTGGGGGCCTCCTCTTCTCTGAGGAGAAGGAGAGAGGAAAATAGGGGGGGGGGAGTGAGGGTGGGTCTGGGAGGAGAGGAGGGAGGGGACTGGGACCAAGCTGTAAAGTGATTAAATAAATAATTGAAAGAAAATATTAAGCTTATGATGTTTGGGGCTAGAGAGCTTGAAGGTTAAAAGCACTCACTGGTTGCTCTTCAGGAAGCCAGGGTTTAGTGTCTAGCACACAGTGGCTCACAACCATCTGAACTCTGGTTCTGGGGAATCTGACACCATTTTCTGGCCTCCACATGCCTTACACGCAGTGATTTAAGACATGTGCAGGCAAAACACCCATGCATGTATATCTAAAAACAAAAACTTTTTTTGTGTCTTCTTAAAAATATCAGGTTCAGGTGGTTTTAGAGGTAAATTCTTCAGTCTTCTATATTCATAACAAGCCTTAAAAAGACCAGAAAAGAAGTCACATGCCTCCAAATCCTGTCAGCTAATAGAATAGTAAAGATTAAAAAAAAAAAAGTAAAATCTCTGATTAAGAACATTAACAGACAATAAGCCAGTGACCTACTCCAGCATTACTGCAGTTGTTCACTCTATCCAAGGAATTCATGAGTTGGTTTACATAAGAAAAAAAATACATAATTGTCACTCAGTAAATTCACTTAATAAAGGGGAATAACATTATAATTATCCTAGCATGGATATAATAACACTTCATATAAGCCAATATTTGCTCATTCTTTAGAAGTAAGACCTTAATAAGACAGAAATAAAGTAAAACTTTCTTAACCAAATCCATTTTACCTGCCAGAAGTATGTCTCAAACAGAATTCTTCTAGGTGAATTGGAATCTATGCCTCACAGCACGCGGGGAAAAAAAAAAAAGGAATGCCAGCCAGTCTTGGCAAAAAGAACAGAGCTTAAGATTCTGAGAATGTTCTCACAGTCAGACCACCACAAAGGAGAGCTGTGTACAGCAAGCAGTAGAGTAGTAGTAGTAATAATAATAATAATAATAATAATAATAATAATAATAATAATAATAATAATAATAATGAACTCCAGCTGCAAAATTCAGTTGATTAATTTGATTACTCTAAGACATAAAGACGCAATATGACCACTGCAATCATGAACATAAGACCTGCCCTACCAGCAATCAATCAACGAGGCAGGAGAGGCTCCCAGGGTCTATCCTTGACCTCAGAACTACTAGCTATTGATAGTTTCCTAGAGAGGCTGTGGGGGGCGGGATAATTGTCTTCACTTGTGTACTCACTGCTAAACCACTAAGGCTCCAACAGATAATTCATGGTCATGTAGGCAGCCCTGGTTAATCTCAGTGGGTCACCAAAGAAACAGAATTCCATGACCACAAGAGAGAGAGAGATTGGTGGGGAGGCTTGTGGGTATAGAAGGAAGGTAGGAGTGGCTTCATGCATTGTGTGCACGGGTGAAAATATCTAAGGGCAATTTTAATTAATAAATATGTGTGTGTGCCTGTCTAAGAACACCACAAATTGTGGCAGCATTGTAAACCAGGTAGCTCACAGCAAGCAGCTAAGAGAAAGAAATACAGAGGACACCCAATCACCAGCATGGAGTCTGTGGGCAGCTGGACAGGGGAGGGTGGCCTCTGCATTCCCAAGCTTACCTTTCTATGATAACACCCTGGTACCCAAACATGGGTTGCATGTGTAAATATGTAGCTGACCTGGAGGAAGTTTGTTGACTCAGGATTTTAAAATCCCAAAGCAATTTGAACTTGGGTCTGCACGGTCCAATACCCTGCCCAGTGCTCAGCATCTCAGAAAAGCAGCAGGACCCTCCAAGTGTGGCTCCCTCAGAACCACTGCATACCACCATTGTGGAAGGAGCTCCCAGATCAACACAAGCTGTGGGCTCCCACCTGCACCTAGAACACCCTACACACACACACACACACACACACACACACACACACACACACACACACACACCTCAGGACAGTGTGGCTGGGACTAGATTCAGAAGGCAAAGATCCCTGGCCCTTAGGCAGGGAGCCAGTTGTCTCTCCCATGCTGGCCTGGGGTCAGTCAAAATGGTCAGTGTCAGAGAAGAATAGGAAAGAGAAGCAGAGCCAGCTCACAGCTGGACTTGGGGTTGAGTCACACGCATAGAAAAGGGAGGAGGAGGAAAGATGGGACAGGATGCAGAAATAGGACCATTTTGGTAAGTCCTTAAATATCCAGGGAAGCTTTGGTTTTTAAAATTAAAATAATATTTGAAAAAAAATCTACAATTGAAGAAAATACTTGGCAACGAATGCAGTGAAAAATGTCCACATTACCTGCTCCAAGAGCAAAACTTGGGCAAGCAGATTAAAGAAGACCTGTAGCTAGAGAAACACACCCAGCATCTATGTAGTCACTGGAAGGCTCAGAATTTACAAGGCAAATGTTCTCTTCCAATTACTCCTTTTAAATATTAGCTGTTGGAAAGCTGGCAATGACACAATTATGTAAAGGCAGAGTGCCCCAAGCAAGAAGAGCCTCTTGCACCCAGTTTCCAAGCGCACTTCTTCCTTACAATCTAACAAGTCCACAGCACTGTGCCCTCCTGTGTGCCGGGACAGGGTACAGCCAACAGGGAGCTGGTAGGCAGCCAGAGCACAGATGGTGTCATGGTCTCAGAACACAGGAGATTGGTCCTGACATGGAGGAAACTAGTACCCCCATGCTCTCACACTTCCATGCTCCCAAAAGCAGTGACCAGTTGATGTCCCAAGAAATTGTTAACTCCACATAACTGCTCCTGACTGTGTCTTAGGTGGACTAGCTGCCTCCTCTTGTCATACTCACCTATGGACCTATGATGGATGATGCATTCTCTCCAACAAGACTATTGTACCTCCTTTGCCCTGTCTGGTTCTTCAGGCTGTGTGATGACTTTTCAGCTGAGATTGGAACTCTCTGCCCCCAAATCAGCCAGATGCAGTTATAACTTAACCTTGAAATCCCTTGTTCTAAAACGGCATCCCTCAAGACCCCTTTCACAGGGGTTACCTAAGATCATCAAAAAACACGGATATTTACATCATGATTCATAACAGTTAACAACATTTCAGTTACAAAGTAGCAATGAAAAGAATTTCATGGTTGGGAGTCACCAGAACATGTGGAACTGTATTAAAGGATTGTAGCATTTAGGAAGGTTGAAAACCACTGCTCTAAAACAATTCCAGGGCAATCCAAACTAAACTACCTCCCATACACCTAGCCCTGAGCTAAAGGAGATAGATGCTCACCCCAGTCAGACCAATCCTCTCTCTTGACTGTTCTTCCTCTATCTCCGAGATCTTCCAGCCAGACTCAGTTCCTTGTAGATTTGAAATGTTTGGAGGGCGATGGTGTGAGAATAAAAGCTAACACGTATCTTAACAGGTACCACGTTGAGAGAAGCAGGACTTCTCTCTGCCCTTCAGCTGTAGAAACAAACACGCTTTCCACAGGACCATCTGAGAGGATGTGCCCAACCATATTCAGTATTGCTGTATACCACACAGGAGCCAGTGTGGGCTCAGATCACTGATGAAGTTCACAGACCCAAGCACACATGGTGGTGTGCAGGATGGTGGAATGCACACATTGGCTAGTTGGTTGGTAGCCTTCAAGAGCTATATGCCTCCTCAGGAGTTGGGGCTAACCCCTTTGTCCCCACACGGCTTGGGAAACACGTAGAGACCATCCTACAATCTTACAGCTCCCATCTCTGCCACGGCCACCACTTCCGGCTCGTAAGTGGTAAATAAAGTGAACTTCCACAAACAATGTCCACTGTGGACCGCAGAGACAATTAACTGTCTGGTTTTTTGTGGGGTGGTTGTTGTTGGTGGTGGTGGTGATGGTGGTGGTGGTGGTGGTGGTTTTGATTTTTTTTGAGACAGGGTTTCTCTATGTTATCTTGGCTGTCCTGAACTCGCGTTGTAGACTAGGCTGGCCTTGAACTCACAGTGATCCCCCTGCCTCTGCCTCTGCCTCTGCCTCTGCCTCCCAAGTGCTGGGATTAAAGGCGTGTGCCACGACACCTTCCCTCCCATGGGATTTACATCCCTGCAGATTAAATGGCCTAGATCAGGGAAGTTGGCAGAGCACAGAAACTGCTTACAAAAGCCACAGCCTGGAGGGGTGGCTCCGTGTTCCTGAGAGCTCTCAGCCACTGCCTGTGCACACAGAATAGAGGAAAAGCACAGAAGCCACTCTGTGGTTGTGGAGAGAACACAGATCAACCCCCAAACTACTCCAAATGAAGAGCAAGCGCCTTGCAAGATTAAAATGAATGTTCCAGAAGTACAGCTTATCAGCATGACTCCCCTGCAGTTTATCCTTTCTCCTTTACTTCAATACTGGCACAGCACAGAGCTGAGTCCTCACATATATGAACATTACTGTGTGCATAGTAACAGGGCTAGCCAACCCAGTCTCCTTGGTCTTTGGTGATCCTGTGTGGCTCGTGGTCACAACTGTGGGCTGGTAGCCACCATTCTCTCATGCATCCCTTATATCTTAGGATGCTTTCATCCCTTGAGTGGGGGGGGGAGCATACCCATGCCAGTGAAGAACCAGCTTCTGAAAGTAAGTGTCTTAAAATAACCAGTGTGTGTTATTTTTACAATTTTGACCACTTCATTACACTGGCCTTCAGCTCTTTGCTTCACTTGGCATTCCTACCCTCATATACGACAATATCTTCTCTCCCCAGACTTGCTAGCATTAATAAAACATGCCTAGTATTTTAAAGCAACATTCCTTTCAAAGAAGCAAAGAGAAAAAGAAATGTGGAACTTGGCCTTTTACTCAGTGATGCCTCAGTTATTTAAAACAGATTTTAGAAATACGTCCTTCATCTTTTTTGTGTGTGTTTGGTGATTTATACAGTGTGATTACTTTCTTAATCATCTCAAGAAAAAAGTGAACCGAGAGAAGCATGAGAGAGCCCCTCTGGGGTACAGGCAGTGTTTCGCAGTCTGATTGGTGGAGACTGCCTGAGAGGTCACTTCTCCATCCTTCGTGCAATCTGATTTCCCAGCAGAACGCAAGCACGTCCTTCCCTCTTTCTCTTCTTCTTGGAAAACAATAATAAATTCAAGTCTAAGCTTTTACTTTAATTCCCTCTAGGGAAATCGTGCAAATATATATAGTTTATGGGTCTCCTGCATTCTTATTTCACCTCTCGCTCTGCAACTTGCATTCAAGCATCTCATCACGCGTGACGGTTAGTGCAACACTGTGTGAGCTGTTCCTTGCCAGCCTGTGAGAAGTGAGCAGCTGGTCCAACTTTTAAATCACTCTCTCCTTTTCCAGTATCAGATTTCCTCTCAATCACCCAAATTGCTGTGAACTTTGTGCGCAAGGTTAAAAATATGTTTCAGGGCGGCAGCTTCCAGGGTGTTCTCTAAGTCTCTGTGGAAGTGGTCAGTGTATGTGTGCATGCATGTGTGGCTCATGTAGTCACACGCTCTAGGACAGGCAGCAGGTGGGAATCTTAGGCAGGGTCCCCTAGTAGGTACGCCTCCTCAACTGACAGGATGCAGCTTGTCACATGACTGTAGGTATCTGGTAAAAGCCAGCTGACAGCAGAGTGGACTACAGCTAAGCAAGGCCCTCTCTGTAACTAGTATTAACTAGTACTGCATACTCTCTGAATTAGTCTTGGAGAGAGCAGCCGGCCACAGAGGATGTCACAGCGAGGATAACCCATAAAATCTGCAGCCATGCATACATACACACATATGTCCGTTTTCATCTATATACATTAGTACATACAGCTCTGCCTCTGGGCTGGCCAGTCTGGCATCAGCCTCCTGATGATCTTGGCCTCATTAGCCATGACAAACAGTGACTTTCATGGGGTGAGAAAGATATGACAAGTGGCCTGGGATGAGTTTGACAGAAATTCCATACTCAACTAATTTTCCAACAGAGCAGTAACATGACAGTGGTGGTCCAATTAGGACACTGGCCAGAGCCTTTCACTGGCTCATCTGAGAGGGTTAGGGTGACACTCACCAGCTATGCCATGAGGCCATTCTCCAGTCTCCCTTTCACACTGGCTATCCACCATCTGCCCCTCACCACAGTGGGACTCTCGTTATCTATTTTCACAGGAGGTAGTGAGGTAAGAGGTCCCAACCAGTCCATAAATGAATGACTAACGAGAACTATCGCGTTCTCTTAGACTCACCCACATGCCCAGTTATGAGCTCTTTAATCTGCGTGTGTCCGTCCTTCTATGGGACAGACAGTAAGGGGCAGGGATCCTTCACCTCTGCTCCACAGCACCGACTAGGAAAAGTGTCAATGCTCTACAGCTGTGCTGTACTCTATAAGCTCCTGTCCATACTACAGCTGAAGGTGGTCTGTAAATTGATGCCTCCCTTCCTCTCCTCTCCTCCTCCCCCTTACCTTTCCTCCTCTCTCCTTCTTGTGCTCCCTCCCTCTCACTCCCTCCTTGCCTCTTTCTTCAGCATGTCCTCCACTGCTTATCTCCCACCAAGTCAGGAACTTGTCCTACCACAGCTCCATCCCTTGCCCATACTTATCCTCCCTCATGGAATGGTTAACACCAGTATCTATGCTTCCTTTGGGATTTCCACCATCAAATTAATGGAAAAAAGAATAGAGGTGTGGAGGAATGTCTTGAGTGGATGTAACAACTGTCAATAAAGCGCTGTTTAGTCAATCATCTGGGCAGAAGGACAGGAAGTAGAAGGCGGGACTTCCTAAAGAGGGACGGAGCCAAGATTGACAGTGGAGAGGGGAAGCCGGTTGACAGTGGAGGAAGACAGGGGAGCTGCAATTTACTGTAACAAGGAGGTTCCTTCAACCCATAGCTGCCTGCTGGTGCTCCTCAGTCCGGTCCCGGGTTCTGTGAGCATCTAGCATTGACCAGTGCGAGGCTATCTGACAGCAAAGGTTCCAGGAGCTCTTGGGCCCCTGGGTTCTCTCTGGGAAGCTCACACAGAGCCTGACGTGACCACTCAACCCTCAGAGAGCTGGGGAGGTGTAATGTGCTCTCCTCCGATCACAGGTAGAGAGTCGAAGCCCGGTAGTGTGGACGTGGGGGAACAATTTTGCAGCATTCCTTGTTATTTGTGGTTAAACATCTAGAAGCTGGGGAATTCTAAAGTTAGGAAACTTAGGTCAGTGAAGAGTCAGCTCAGAGACAGGCTCACACAGAATCCAGGGAGAGAGCCACACCTGCAGGAGCAACCTGTCTTTAATATAGACTGAGCTCCATGGAGATAACAGACTCTGAAAAATGCAAAATCCTTCATTAGGACCCAAAGGGGGAAAGCTGCATGTCCACCATACCCTCTGCTCCCCTGGAGCAGTGGTGAACACCATGCTCCAGCATTCGTTGCCCTTATACTAGGGCCATAGCTTGTTCCATCCTAATCTTAGGTGCCTCTCACAGGGCCCTTGATTCATTCTCTTTGTGACTCTCAAGCGCCACATACAATCTACTTCACTACACAGAGACACAGAGAAACATCACTAGATGATTGATTCAACATGAGGATATGCCAAAGAATTCACATACACAAAGGATGCTGTGACATCACCAGGTAAAGCCTGACAAGTCTACCTTCATACACACGTCTAATAATGGCTGAAATGTCATTTTGAGCTCCATGACACACTTGAAATGGTGGCACTGACGTAAAGAAGAAGCCTCCAGAACTCCTCCTGACACCAATGCAAAAGGCCACAAGGGAAGCCACCAAACTCACATATAGACATAACGCAGGGGGCCGAGAGTTTGTGCTAGCTTCCCTTCGGGAACCTCCTGAGAAAGCCCTGGCAGACTCAGTCCTGTAATAAGAACTGAACTTTTCAAAACTGAAAACAAAACAAGCAATTAGTCTTGCCTAATAATGAGCTCCTGATTGGGTAATGGTCAGGCCCAGAAACATATACATGCAGACAACACTGAGTGGACTCAGTAGGTTGTATTTATATGTTGATTTTTAACATGTACATAAAGCAACAGTGGTTAAAGAAGAGAAGGTCTTAAATTGAGACAGGGAGGACATGGGAATGATAGGGGAAAGGAGGGAAATAATGCAGTTATATTTTAAGTAAAGAAAGAAAGAAATGCTACCTTATACACACAAAGAACATATGTGCATAAAGTATATGTGAATAATCACAGGGCTGGTGTAAAAAGATTTTTTCTTTTTAAAAAAATCACCTGGGTCCAAGGAAATTGCGCAGGAGGTAGAGACTGTTGTTGCCAAACCTAATGATTCACGTTCAATCCCCAGTTCCTACATGGTGAATGGAGAGACCTAGCTTCCACAGTTTCCCTCTGTACATAAAATCATAAACGTGACTGTGTATACACACAGGAATTTTCTTAGAAAATCATGTGTTCTTCCGAGAAGTTTTTTTTTTAATTATATATATTAACTGTGTGTCTGTGTGTAGGTATGTGTGTGCACCTGTGTGCAGGTTCATGAAGAGGCCATAAGAGGGTGACAGATCCCCCGATGTGGGTTCTAGAAACTGTGCTCAGGCCTTCCGCAAAAGATTTTGACCACTGAGCCATCACACCACAGCCCTACTATCTGGCCCTTGTGGATCCTGTCACTATCATTATTTTCTTAGTAGTAGCTCTACTTTTGCTTTTCAAAAGTACATGGAAACTAAGGAAAATACACCAGGAAGAAAAGCGCCATCCCGTAAGTCTTCCTTTATGTCCTACTGCATTCCACTCAGCCAAGTTTTACAGCTCTTAGTGTAGAGAAGTCCGATGACTTTCATAGAATCAATTCCTGATTTAAAAATCACTTCCTAATTATGTATTGTTGTTATACAGAAGCCCTGTGATTTTTTGCACCTTGGCCTTGTGACATGAAGATCACCTGCCCTGCTTCCTCTTAACATTGTTGCATTTCTAGCTTAGCTTTTGGTCTGGGTGCTGGCAGACTTCTGGTTCTCGGGGAGGCACTGGGCATGGAGGTAAGCCTAAGATTAACTGGGAGACGTCATCAGTTTGTAATTGGCTGAAGTTCTGTTTATTGCAGAGGTTCTGTGTATGTATGAAATCAACTTTGTCCAATTCTTTTTCTACAGCTATTAATAAAAATTAAATTCCTCCTTTCCTGTATTATGTTAGTGAGATGAATGGTTCCCTGGGTTTACATATTGTGTCCTTGGTGGTCAGTGCACAGACATGTATGTTTCATGCCCTTCCTTATAGAGTCATTCAAAGGCCAGAGGAGGTTAAAAAGGAGACTACCAAGAGTCTTCCTCTATGGCCCTTTGCATTTTTGTTTAAGGCAGGGTCGCTCACTGAACCAGAAGCTTGCCATTCGGCGAAGCTATCTGGCCAGTGAGCTCTTGGAATGTGCCTGTCTTTGTACTTTTCCGGTGCTGCCATGCTTGGCTCTTTCTGTGGGTGCTAGGCATCGAACTCAGGACTCTTACCCATGAAGTCACCTGGACAGTCCCAGTATTTAGCCATTAGGTCCATATGGCCTGTCAGGATGTCACATGTTGCTAGTTCTTCTTGCTGCTGTGTGTTGGGCCTCTTCCATATTCATGGTAGATAATTCATCCCCGCCCCCGTAATTTCCTCTATGTCTTTGATGGGGTACCAAGGGCTTTGAGACAATTAGATGTGTCCTGTCCCTCTCTGAAATCAGGGACACTCATTCCAAGTCTTCCCTTTTGAAATTCACCCACAAAATCCTAAAGGTCACGGCGGGGGGCGGGGGGGGGAGGTGGAAGGTATTTGTTTCTTTAATGAACAATGTACTTCCTTTTGGTAGTCTCTCGCATCATTAGACATTTATAAATCTCTCTAACATTTCCACACATATTTTTTTTCTATTGTGGTTCTTTTATTTTTCTGTTGACTATTTTTTTTTAATGTATCGTCAACCCTTGGCTCATATTTTATTCATCATCTCCCTTTAAGTTTGGGTTCTTCTATTCTCTATGTTTTTATGCTGAAATTTAAATTACCAATTTTAAACAATCTCTCTCTTCTACTACTAGCACTTAATGCAACAAGATTTCCTCCAAATCCTGATTTATCTGTACTCCTGGAATCTTAATACTTTTATTTCTCATTTTACTCAGTTGAGATAGGCTCCGGTCTCCCATGTGGCTAGAATAGCGTTCTGTCTTGCTTGCCTACAGCTTGATGCTGACCTCCACCCAGCTTCCCATCCCAGATCCTAGACCCACTGCTCCTGACTCTGCTAAGCGTCTTCATGTTTATTTTGAGATTCCCGCAGTGGAATTGTCTTATTTTACACTTTCTTTGTGGAGTTTTACACACATATATTCATAATGTATATACACATAGAGACCGCATTTTCTGTAATTGATCCTATTATTCCATGTCCTGAGCACACTGATTACTTCATTGACATTTCCTCCTGGGTTTCTCATCCGAGCCCTCCTTCCTCCTGACTTGTGCATGCTGACCCTTTTATGCATGTCTATGATGCCCCTTCTTGCATGTCTGGCTTTTTCCTTGAGCATAAAGGACCAGCCGCCTGAGCACTTTGCAGGCTTCTGTTTGCCACTGAGGAATAGTAGGTTTTCGGGACAAGTTTCTCAGTACTCACCTTCCCTCCTTTCTTGAGCTCATATAGACTTGGTCAACTGCATTTTTGTAATGGATTTAGAAAAGAGTTCCAGGTGCCTCCCGGCCTCGTAACTGGACAGACTTCAGCTTCTAAGTTGTCTGACCTACATATGGGACTCGGGGCCTCTGCAGTGTTGTCTAGTGAGCCGAAGAATCTGCAGGATCTTTCCACTCACATCACAGCTCGGGAGCTGCCTGCATCACGGGCCGCTTCCCCACTCCAGCCTCTGCCCACTTCTCTCCCTCAGATGGAGATGTGTGTGGCTGTGTCTAGCATGACTCCCTGCTAGGAGCTTGCTGGAACCCTCTATTTTTTTCTGGAGGTCACTTCCCTCAGAGATCTATTCTCTAGATGGCAGACACTCCCAACCCAGCTTCAGTACAGAGGTGCCACCCCACATTCCAAGGCTGCCTGTGGGTTCCAAGTGTTCCATAAACTGTCCCCAGAAGGCAGACCTTTCCATTCTCCCGTGGGCAGATGCAGGGTTACCTGAAGACAGGCAACCAAGTGATCCATGAGGTGCTGGAGAGGAGGGGATTTGGGGAGGGGGTTTCAAGGGTTCCACCAAATTGAGCAGAATTGTGACCTGTAGAGACATCCTCCTTTGGTTCTGGGTGACAGAAACAGCACTATCTCTGCAGAGCAGAGGGAAGAAGCCCTGGGGCAAGGGCTGGGCTGCCTGCTATATGGCTATGAACCCCTCTGGTTACACAGAAAAATGAAGTGTACCTCAGAAACAGAAGCAGGGCAGTCCACACAGGTAGGGATAAGGGGAGGCCACCCTCCATACCCTGGAGAGCTTTGCACTGAGGGCAAGAAGCCGCTGAGAACAGGAAGAAGTGGAAAAGGGGGACGGCTGCTGTCTGTGGTTTGTTTGTTTGTTTGTTTGTTTGTAACAGGAGGAAGAAAGGAAACTGAGGCAGGTGCAGATGCAGAGAGGAAGGCCAAGCATGTAAACAGATGGTCTCCCTCCTTCTCCCTCCTAAAGCCCGGCTGCTTTAGCATCCAGGGCATTAAAGCAATAGTGGTGTTTGTCTCTCTGGGCTCGGAGGTCTGTCCCCAGCCTCCGATGCCTCCCAGTACAGTGTGGAAGATCTACACCACTACAGGTCAAAGATCTTCATTCTAGAAGGCAGAGGAGGAGCCCTCAGCGGGATGTGGCCTCAGCACCTCACAGGGCAAATGTTTGTTTGCCCAGCCAGACCCCAGTGGAGGAACCCCTCCATCTCCCCCTCTGGTTCAGCTCCGTGGAAGCTTCTGGCTCCCAGCTGGTTCTTGAGCAGCTGTTAAGGCAAAGCTTTGGTCTGCTGGTGACAGATGACAAGTGGATGTATGCGAATAATTTCACGCACAAAACAACAAACTGGCAACCCGCTGTTTGTCCCATTTCCAAACTTGAGATTCACAACAGAGGCTGCTTAGGGTTTTAAGTGGCTTCTTTTGAAGCAGTCGCTCATTTGGGGAAACCAGGAAAAACCTGCCTACAGCCTGGGAGAGTGAGATTAAACAAAGCTTCCACCAAGGCGAGGATAGGTTGGGTTGTTCACAGTCACCCCAAAGCCATTCTTGCCATGGAGTGAAGCAATTGTCCAGTGTGGCCTGTGGCCTCCATCAAGTAGATGCATGGTCAGGCTTGTGATGCAGAGAGACCAAAAGCGTTTGTAGGCCAAGTAGTTCCAACATTTCCATCAGAGCAGGGATCCAGAACAGGTTAGAGCAGGCACTGGGAAAGGACTTACAGGTGCGGGGTTTGACGGACACTGGGATGCCCCTCAGCCTCCAGCTGCTACCCACAAACCCATCAAGCCATGTCTGCCCTACCCATCAGTCAGCCATACCCTGTCTGCTTCCAAAGGTGGTTCCTAGAGTTAAAGCAGAGCCCTTGGCCATGTGAGGGCATAGAGTCATTAGGGCAGCCGAAACCCTGTCATATAATATTATTCAGCTATTCAGCGAGTCCATGCCTCAAACCTAGCCTGTTTCCATATCCCTTTGAAATGCTAATTTTCTGATTAATTACACTCCTCACTTCTCCAGTGGGTCCCACCCCACCCGCAAACTTCAAGAGGCATCTATCTGCTTCGAGATAATGTCAGCAGTACTGTGTCCCACATTCTGGATAAAACCACCCTGCTGATCCATGCAGACACTATCAGGTGCATTCACTGCCGAAAAGATGGGGCTTCCCTGTGAGAAAATGGGCAGAGGCCCTGAAGGGTTTGCTGGCCGGCTGTGGGCCTGACAGGTCTGCCAGCCTGCCTTGCGCCTGACCCAGGAACCATCACTGGATGATATTTGGGGATCATGTTTTAGAAGTGGGCAGGGATGCTGGCGTTCAAACCAGACTTCATCTCGGTTTAACTTTTGACTTGCCTTCCAGGAAAACTACAGTAGGGCATGCGTGGCTGGGACACACTCTTTTGACAACTTTGGCCTCACCACTGATGACACGTTGATAAGGCGGCACATCATCCCCTCACTCTGGCCAGCCTACCCTTTAAGGATGACATTTACTGAGTGTGGGAAATGAGCTCCCAGGGCCCAGGGGTCCCGCTCAAACTAAGGCACCAGCCAAGGACAATACAGGAGGTAAACTTTAAACCTCTTCCCAGATCTAGCCAATGGTCAGAATATTCTCCACAGTTGAGTGGAGAGTGTGATATGACTTTCTCACGTACTATGGTGCCTCACATTTGACCATGTCCCCTGGAGGGGGAGACCTGGTGGCACTCAGAGGAAGGACAGCAGGTAGCTAAGAAGAGACTTGATACCCTATGAGAATATATAGGGGGAGGTGATCCCCCTCAGGAACAGTCATAGGGGAGGGGAATAATGGGAAAATGGGGGGGGGGGAGGAATGGGAGGATACAAGGGATGGGATAAACATTGAGATGTAACAAGAATAAATTAATAAAAAAAATTTAAAAAAAAAAAGAAAAGAAAAGAAACAAATGCCAACTAGGATAAAATAAATAAGTAAGCAAAAGCATCTCGGGGGGGGGGGCAAAAAAAACAGCCCTGGAGATGCAACTCCCCCCCCCCCAATGAGCAAGACCCTTGAGGGCTCCAGATCCTTCTCCCTGCCTGAGCGCCCATCCCAGCCCCGGGAACGCAGATGCTGCTTCTGATTTGCACCTTAAATCATAACCATAATCGTCCTGCTTTGCTAATGAATGCAAATTGCGAGCACTCCTATTGGAGATCTGAGCATCCCAGCTTTTTTTAAACAGTCATCCATCTTCTCTGCTTGCCGATCGGACATCCTGCTTCCTCACACAATCCTCAGGAGTGGCAGCCCAGCAGTGGATTCACCTTCCCCCTGCCCAGCAAGGTCACTGACACTGCCCGGTCAGGAGAAACACCAGTGAGTTTGCAAAAGACAAACACAGACGACAGCATGAGAGCCAGGAACACTTTTCGAAGGGTCTCCCGATTGCTCTGGGATTGCAATCTCAAGGGGCACACCAGGTTGACCAGACTGCAGGTTGGCATGTGTGCACTTCCCTGACACTATGAAACCCCCCCGCCCCCCCGCCATCATCCAGTCACACCAGAGGAGGGAGGGATGGCACTGAACCTTGCCTCTGCTCTTTCAGAATGAAGGTAATATCACATCTGAAAAAGCTCTGGTCCCTGGCTCTGCCTCTCTGACAGCTCCTCATAGTAGGAGCTTCCTCAGCCTGCCCCTGTAGCACATCAGCACAACACGTAAGTGAAATCTCTGGGCAGCACAGACCTATCCCTATATGCATAAGGCAGATGCATTGTCTTCATCCCTAGGAGGTCCATGGGGCCATGTTCGACTCTGTCCTAGTTGAGACAACTGAGAGGATACAGAGGACAAGCAACAAGAAGCCAACCCTGCACTCTGGCATGAAGACTTAGTCCCCTAGAGGTCAAGGAAGCAGGGATCAACTCCAAAAGTATCACATCCTTTCCATCTCCCCATGGCACTTCAGAAACAAGGCCTTCAGAGTGGATGATCTAGACAGAGCCCTGGATCAGCCTCCATGGGGAAGTAAGGCTTAACACGTTTCTACCAACCAGTTCACCATGCAGCTCTACCCCAGCCAACATCAGCTTATACTCGTTCTTACAGCCCATCTTCTTAGTGTTCCACCCCCACCCTACTCCCCACACCTCCACCTACCTGATCTGGAGACACTGTCTAGAACACACCTCCCACCTCAAGCAAGGAGAAGCGGACCCGAGAATCAGCGCATCTGTTGGGATAAGGCAAGGGTGTCAGCTGCTGTGGCTGTCGGTGGTTTCAGTAGACATTCCAGGTGGAAGATGACAGATGCCGGGATAGCCAGGGCATGTGTAGCTCAGATGGCCTTGGACTTTCACTACCAATGAACTGGCTGAAGGTTGGGACTGGAAAAGGTTTAAGGTAAAGATCTCATGAGCTGAAGGGTGGTGGTCAAGATAGCGTACCCCAAAGGCCTCCATGAGGTCATAGTTTATTTACTTCAGCAGTCATGTTTTCATAAAGATTTCTAGTTAGCTTTGAGTGAGGGTGTGTTACTGTTGCTTCATGGATGGGGTACACTTTTCTAAATGCTGCCGAGGTGACTGCTAAGACCCTCTTGCCTTTTGCTACACTCTATAGCTTAACCAGGGCCTTCACCTTAAATAGTAGGAACCGGAAGAAAGAACTCAACTCCCAGATCAGAGAGCTGTCTTTTCAGGCAAGCAGTCACAGCCATGCTAAAGTCCCTACCTTGTGCATGCAATGTCCTGGTACCTCTCCAGGAACTGCTGGCCTCATCAGCCTTCTTATCCCAGCCTCTTCAAACAAGGTTTCCACCAGGCATAGTCTGTGTCCTAAAAGGAAGGAGCACCTGAAAGTCTCCTATCTCTGTGTCATTCATGTTGTCAGCACATGACCTTTGTTCCCTTCTTGCCCAGGGTTCCAAGACTCACTGGGCACTACCACCTCCCACAGAAGAGCAAAGGGGGTCTAAGTTCTCTGTCTAATCCAACTGTGCAACTTTTCCTTATAGAATCTTTCCTCCAAAGTTCATAGTCCTCTAAGAAATCCCTCTTTGTTCAAGAGTGGGCCAGTGTACCCATGCATGGGCTATCTGGTCAACCCACCACAAATGAGTTCACAAGGAAAAACTGTGTCCAGCCCTCAGGACATATAAGAACATTTCTGGAGGACAGTTTTTCAATAGGACGGGAATCAGGGTGTCCACATAGGTGCCTCTTCTGGGCATGACTTTAACTAAGTAAATCACACACTGCCAAAGACATGGACTCCTGTGTCAGTTTCTGTGAGAACCGGAAGTTTGTACAGCGCCAGCTTTGTCTCAGGCCACTGAGTACCAACCAAGCCACCTCAGCCTTGGGCTTGGGAAAATTCATCCACCTGCCACCCTGGTCCTGGTTCTCTTTGATCTGCTACATTCCTTCCTGTGGAGATCTGAGTGAGAATGTCAGGCCCCACCCCCCACCCCACCCCACCCCGCACCCAGTTGGTGGTGCTGTTTGGGGAGGTTTAGGAGGTTCAATCTTGCTGGGAGGAGTATGCTCCCAGAGCTTGCCCCCACTATCAGTTCTCTTTTCTGCTTGTGGTTGAAGATGTGAGCCCTCAATTTCCTGCTCCCAATTGCCATAGTTACTGATCATTGCCAGGCCTCCCCACTATCATGGACTCTTACCCTCTTTATTCTATAAGTTGCTTTGATCATGGGATTTTATCACAGCAATGATAATAACAAAAATAACTAATACACTCACTGATACCTGAGACTGGTCACTGGTGCCTGGGCAACTCCAAAGCATGGCTCTCACTTGTCAACTTGAGTTATCACCTGCAAAATGCCCTGGCACATTGTAATAAAGCGTGTGTTGCTGTGAAGCCATCCTCTCCCTAAGGGCAACAGATGAGTGTCAGGGAGCAGCAACTTATTCATATCTTACCCCAGAACTTCTCAGAGATGTGTGTGCGTACATCTGTGTGTACATGTACACGTGGAAACAAGAGGTCAACACTGGTCTGTTCCTCAATAATTCCCCGGTTTTTGTTTTTGTTTTTTGTTTTTGTTTTTGTTTTTGATACACTGCACTTGGAGCTTACCAGCTCAGCTAGACTGGATGGCCAGCAAGCCCCACAAGTCTACCTGCCTCATCCTTTCCTGTACTGGGATCACAGGCATGTGGTGCTTAGGCCAGCTTTTACCTAGGTGCTGGGGATTGAACTCGGGTCCTCATGCTTACACAGCAGGCACTTTACCCATTAAGTCATTGTCCAAGCCCCTCAATGGCCCTGTTTCTTAAAACATGAGCCCTACTATTAAACACACAAAGCAAGTAAGCAACAGCACAGCCTGAGGATGGAAACCAGTGTGGACTCAACTTGTAGCAACACCAGTTCCATTAGAAGCCACTAAATGCATAACAGCTGAACACCCAGCTATTTTCGGCTCAGATCTTGGCCCCTGGAAGGTGATCTGACCTTTCATACCCTGCATACAGAAGATACCTCTCCCCATGTGCCTTCTTGAAATCCATTTATGATTCTTCTGCTCCTAACATTTGTAGTCAGTTGTCATCAAGGTCTAGATGGTTTCTGTGTCCAT
Organism: Acomys russatus; assembly: GCF_903995435.1. Lineage (NCBI taxonomy): Eukaryota > Metazoa > Chordata > Mammalia > Rodentia > Muridae > Acomys > Acomys russatus. The sequence continues at coordinate 50,757,404 of NC_067153.1, forward strand.
CCCACACGTCTCTCTTCTTCTCTCAAGCATCTTTAAAGGCATCACCAAGAGAAACAGTCATGTGTCCCAGTTGCTCATGTGACCTTAAGCAAGGAATCCCCCTGACTTTGAGTTTCCTTATCTTCAGCGCAAAGCCCTTAGCACACACAGACTCTAAAACTATAAGTCCAAATAACAGAAAAGTGATGGCTCAGTCCACAAGTATTGGTTGTTCTTGTCCCCTTGATAAAAGCTAGAGTCATCTTGGGAACAGGAACTTCAACTGAACAATTGCCTCCAGCAGACTTGCCTGCTGGGCATTTTCTTGATGGCTAAATTATGTGGGAGGAGCACCCAGCCCTCTGTGGGCAGCGTCACACCTGGGCAGGCGGTCCTGAGTTGTGTAACAAAGCAAGCAGAGTAAGCCAGAGGAGCAAGCACTGCTTAGTGTTCCTGCCTTGGTTTCTGCTCCGAGCTCCAGCCTTGAGCTCCTACCTTGGCTTCCCTCAAGGCAGGACAGAAACCTGTAAAGCCAAATAAGCCTCAGGTTCCTTTTGGTCAGTGTTTTATCACAATAGAAAGCCAGTTAGAAGAGCATCTTCTGTGCAAACACCTCTGTGCAAGCATGCGTTCAAACCTCAACACCAACATACAAACCTAGATGTGGCATGCACTTGTAATCCCAGCAGTCAGAAGGCTGGGACAGGAGGCTCTCCAGATCTAATTGGTCAGCCAACCTAGCCTACTGGGTGATCTCAAGGCCAGTGACTTTGTCTCCAAAAATAAAAAAGGAAGAACACCTGAGATTGACCTTGGACCACTACTTGCATGCGTACACACACACACACACACACACACACACACACACACACACACACACACACACACAATAAACAATAGAAAGGCTTTATATTAAAACAAAGAGGCAGCCTTGAAGCCACCAGAGGGTCCCTCTCTGTGACCCTAGGCTCCTTCCCAGCCCAGGCTTACAGGGACTATTACCCCTGTGGAGTCAAGCACTAGGTGCCGCCATGACCTCACCCATGCACCTGCTGTCCTCTGAGAGAGAGGAATTCAATGGACCTGCTGAGAGTTAGGCCCCAAGATTTACTATTCTGCACTAGAAAAAAAATCTGCTTTTACAAGCACAATAAAAATGCAAATTCAATTATAAACGAATCAAAAGAAGATGCCCATCTTTCCAAAGTACAACACCAGTTACATTCCTTGTGAATGCCTCTGAAGACCGCCTCTAAAAATGTTATTAGACCCATGAATGTCCTAGACAATTAATGGGTTTTCTGTCTACATTAAGCTAAATAACAGCATCTTACCGGTCAAGAAAAAGACGTTTGTGCCTTTTGGCTACAATTAAGTCCAAGGCTGGGTTTGCACTTCGCTTTAATTACTAATAGATTAATCCAAGCCGAAACGACGATCTGTAATTAGCATTTTGTTGATTGATTTGTTGCAAAGAAATGACCCTGATTCTGTTTTAGTAATCAGTTTATAGCTAATTGGCTTTCTTTCATTAAAATATAAAGAGTCATCCATACAGAGTGGTCAAGGTGTGGGGGTCACAAACATCAAAGAAGCTGTCACTTGTCTGAGGTGGCCTTCTTTGATTTTTATGGAAATCTAATTATTGAGTAAATTAAGGGATTTGGCCTCTGAGGGAAGGCTACCTAGTGACTTCCAGACATTGGTCACCCAAGGGGAAGGCCAAGGACAAACATTGCTCAGTGGTGATGATGTCATCCGTGGCCACAGGGAGAAGTGATATATTGTTGACAACAGTGACAGATCTGTAGACAGTAATTAAAAGACTCGACACATGGCTCAGAAAAAGCAAAATATTCAGAGATTGCAATTAACTCCTTGGCAGGGACAAAGCCTAATTAGGTATGATCCTTCTTTCTCCAGATAAAAATAATTGCCCAAGAACTAAAACAATGAAGGGAAGGTTTGGTCTTCTCAGTGGAGGTCAGCTGCTGACAGAACTGTATGCTCCCTGCCACGTCTGTCTGATGACCACCAGAGTCTCCAGCACTGGAAAATAATCTCTTGGTACAGCCACATTCCTGCTGCCCCCTGCCTTGAGGCCTGTGGGACCAAGGAGAATGCCACTTGCTTCGGACAGTGGCAAGCACTTCCTGAGGAGGCTCTACAGTCCTGGGTCTGGCTCAACCCTGAAGGGAAGCTAGTGTAGGCCTGGGTGCTCCAGGGGACCTTGCCATATGATGAGGAAGAACCCAAAGACCTTCATCCAGAGCCTGGACCGCCAGTTCAGCACCAAGTCTGCCAGGCCTTCCATCCAGGTGGTTCAGTTTCCTCCGTTTGCCATGTAAGCGTGCGGTGTCATCACCTCCTGTTTGTGCTGCAGATGCCTGGGGTTAAATCAATACTATGTTCTCCTGTGATGCCTAAAAGGCAAACAGACCACTGAAGAGGTCTCAGCCCCATCCCACCAAAAGAAAACAAGAGGAGGACAAAGGAAACATCCCTTTGTCCCAGCAACTGGAGTATCCAATGGCGGGTATTATGCAAATGATGAAGGGATAATGAATGAGTGACAGAAGATATCAGATGGCACAGAAATCCAGCATGGCTTTCCAGACAAGGAGCTCCCTTCTTCCTATCCCCTGCGCTTCCAATACAGGAAGGATTGGCCCTTGAGTCCTCAGCCCCTTCAACTCCATGCTCTTTGGGGTATCCTCACTGGAACTCTGGAACTGAGGGGCTCAGCTGAGTAGAGAGGGATTGTTGGCTGAAGCATGAGCCATACAAGGTACAGAGGCATGAGGACCCAGGGGAGGAGATGCTCAAGGGCAGAAAACAGTACAAGACCCGTTCTGGAAAAGATGCTATCCTCCTTTCCACATCCCAATACCACTGGTGGTACCCCTCCCTGGTCAAAGCTCCTGCCCACCCTATCTAGCTGCACCCAGTGCTAAACCCAGGAGTCCATATTTTATTATGTTCTATAGTCTGGAACAACACTGGGATAAGAAGGCCAGGGCTCTGGGGCAGCAAGCATAGGTTTTCTGTGTGAGGATGAGCACTGTAGCCATTTACAGCCTGTGTCACACCGTGAGGGCTAAGTATCCTCTGAGCTAAGTGTGGTGACAGATCTGAGCTCTGCAGCTGCTGGGTTCCCTGAGTCCTGCATAGGCAGGGGCTCAGGGTTCTGTGTGAAGACCCTTGATGAGGTGGCACCTTCCAAATGGCTCACAGATCTGTGAATAACCACTTCTACCTGAAAACATTGAGGGCAAGAAATAGCACCAAAATCTCCCCGGCTCAGAGTATCTGAAGAGATCTTTAACATTTAGGCACTGTCTTGGCCTTAAAGGGAGGAACTATTGTGGACTTCTTGTGACAGCCTGCAGCCACCATGCATGCAGGGTGGGTGCTGCACAGCAGGGGGTACCAGCACAAAGCCCCTGGTGGCCTCATCTGTTTCTCTTCCCCAGTCTGTGAGTTTGTGTCTATCTGCAAGCAAAGATGGGCAGGTAGCGACATGCCAGGCCTTGGTGGAACAATGGGCCAGCATCTGACATTTTCACAGTCAGACACCAAGGTCACACTGTCACAGCCAACAGAGTGGTATCTCATGCTGTGTCCTCTGTGTGTGGCCTCAAGTGAGTGGCTCAATGGGGAAGCCTGAAGAAGGGGACACTGGCCCTAAAATAAGGGTGGTGAGGAAAAATGCATCTATATTTGAGAAAGAGTACAAAAGAGATAGACAAGTTGGGTTGAGGCTAGCACTGCATATGATATAGATGGTATAAATGATATAAATGATATGGGTCTAGATGACATAAATTATATGGATATAGATGACATAGATAATACAGATATAGATGATATAAATGATATGAATAAAGGTGATATAAATTATATGGATATAGATTATACAGATAATACAGATATGGATGGCATAAATGATATGGACATAGAAGATATAAATAACACAGATTTATATACCTGATATGGATATAGGTATATAGATATAAATGACATAGATATAAATAGCAATGACAAACATAGCTGGTATGGAGATATAGATTACAAATTTGATATAAATAATGTGAATGACATAAACATCAAGAGATAAATAACAGGCATAAATATGAATAGCAGATCATAATTACATAGATGACAGATACACATTATATAAATGCTATGTACACAGATGTAGATTATATAAATGTAGCTATAAGAAATACAGAGGTATAAATAATCTATTCTTTCCTGGATATATGACAAGATTCAATCTATATATCTGATAGATAGGAGGTTTACAACAGTAACTAGTCACAACACAAAACAACTATCACCAAGTTGATACCGAGGCTGCTAGTAAGGAGAATAAGAGTTTCCTGCACTCTGCACTGAAGTGCCAGCTGCTCCCTGAAAGGCAGGTGGACAGTGGGGACAGCTGGGACAGCACTAACACATTGGACAAAGGCCTAATTCCCACCTGGGCCCAGAGGGAGGACCCAAGGTTTCAGCCCACCAATCAGAACCATTCCCACACTAAAAATTACAAATTATCTTCCATTAGAAAATACCATTCAGAGCCCAGTTGACTTCATGCAGTTGAAATCCCAGACAGGTATAGGCTGCCACTGTGTAGGTCTGTCCTTTTTTCCACTGCCATCATGTTGCAGTTGGTGATATCCTCAACAGCGTTACCTGGCGGTGGTGACAGAAGGCCCCACCGTGTGTCTGTTTTAGCTGAACTGCTTTATTTCTCCAACTTGTGTAAACAGGTGGTGTTTTTCTTCCTTGTTTCCCATAACGTTCCTGTTAGGAGAAGTTGCTAATGTCGACATAGATTTTTCAGAATCCATTCATACTGTTTTCCTTCGGTTCTTCGGGCGGACTTGGCTCGCGTGAGCTGATGTCTTGATTTTTGAGCAGAACTGTGCTGCTGTGGCTCTGTTTAAACATGGGCTGTGTGTTTTATTTCTGTCCCATCTGCTCATTCACTTGCGGTTCTTTATAGCATCCTCACAAGTGAGCCTACAACACAGATTTATTTTTGTTTCATTTGTTTTATTTCAGCATTTTGTTACCTTCTGCTAGGTGTGGGTAATAAAATGTAAACTTCTGGCTAACGACTTTTCCCCCCACTCTATTAGATTTATTTATTTTACTTTATGTATATGAGTGTTTTGTCCACATGTGTACACGCACACCACATGTGTGCCTGGTGCCTGAGGTGGTCAGAAGAATGCATCAGATCTGCAGTTAGGGATGGTTGTGAGGCACCACGTGGGTGAGCCACCATGTAGGTGAGCCACCATGTAGGTAGCCACCACGTAGGTGAGCCACCACGTAGGTGAGCCACCACGTGGGTGAGCCACCACGTGGGTGAGCCACCACATGGGTGAGCCACCACGTGGGTGAGCCACCATGTGGGTGAGCCACCACGTGGGTGAGCCACCATGTAGGTGCTGGGAACTGAATGCAGGTCTCCTGGAACTGCAACAGTGCTGTTAGCCACCAAGCTGTCTCTCCAGACTCAAAATATAAACATTTATTACAAAATAATATTTGTTTGTGAAATAAGCAATAAGCTTAAAGGACTCACTCTTGTTCTGGAGATCACCATATTTCGGCCAGTTCTGAGCCCGAAGGCCCTTACGCACTCCCTACAACTCACCCTACAGCCCTGTGGCTGCCTGTAACCTGGCTACAGAAAATTCATTTCTCTTCCCTCAGCCCTCTCTGTGAGCCAGCTGCCTCACAGGCTCTGATTTCCACAGTAGGCTGTGGATGTCTGAACTCCCTCAAAGGTCTTTTTCTCCTCAAGCTGGCACAGCTACAGCCCGACACCATGCATTATAGCTCAACATCGTCTTCCTTGCAACATGTGGCCCATAGCTACAGGTGGGATGGGCTTGAAGCTTTGGGCTTATCTTTTCTACTATTTCATAGAGCTTTTGATTTCATCTAATTTAGCTTTGGCCTGTGAAAGTTCTTAGACTTCACTTCCCCCTCCCCCTCTCAAAGACTGGACCCGAGGCTTACATTTTTGCTAATCTGTGTTTTTCTCTATTACAGACAAGGCATCTTAGCTGTGTCCCTCAGTATGTTCTTCCTGTGACTCTCAGGCATGGAACAGAGAGCTCCTGTTCCTTTCTATAATTTAAATTCAGCTTACTCATCTGACTGACACATCAGAGCAAAGAAATTCTGCCACGCTAAAGGGATGCCATGCAATGTTTCCATGTAAGTGTACATTGGGCAAAGTGTAAATCAAATTACACATATGTGTGTTCTCAAACAGTCAGTGTGTCCTTGCAGTGGGACACTTAGAAGCCTCCTGGCCTTTCGAGATGAACAGTACACAACTGTCTACAATGCCTTACTGAGCTTTTGGCACCCATCCAGCTGTCATCTGACACCAGCTGATCTATGCCCCTGATCTATGCTCCTGCCCTCTCCTACCACCCTCCTTGACCTCTGTAAGGCCCCGCCCTTTTTGAACTGCCTGTTGGTCCAAAGATAGAACAGATGAGGCTTGCTGTAGTAACAATCTATACCAAGTCCTCAGTGCTTAGCATGGCAGGCGTCACTCGCCAGCTCACTCTAAGTCACCACCCTCCCTGAGACCCACTCCCTGGAGCTGCTTCCATTTCACACACCACCCCAGTGTGTACTTCTACAACGAGCACAAGCAGAGGCAAGACATGAACCTCGTGATGCCTCATCACACACCCCTGGGAGGAATACAGCACTTCTTGCCACACCCTCCCTGCTTGGTGTCACCAAAGCAAATCACAGGGCCAGGTTTTCGCCTCAACGTGGGACACAGGGAAAAGCCAAGGGGACAAGAGCATGAGCATGTGGCGTCACCATCTGACACGTTTATCTATAATGTCCGTGCTTGGGATCCGTAGCACAGCATGGCTTTGTCACACACAGCATGGAGTGTGTGTGCCGAGGCTCTCATCAGTTTGTGTAAATTTTTATGGCTATATAAAAAAATGCACGCTGATACCCAAGGCGTGCTATTACTCATTTTGCACAATTGTTTTCCAATAACTTTGCATTCTGTATCATCTAATAATATTTTTTTTTTGATCCTCCATCTTGCATTGCAATGATCTGGGGCATCTTTGTAGATCCATCTCTTTATTGTCTCGCTAGACATTAACAACTTCTCACGTGTGTGCAAAATGTTTACAACAATGCCACCAGGCTACATGGGGATGCACAGTAACCAGTTAATAAAGAGAACGTCACAATAGCCCAAAACCTCCCTGCTCTCAAGCCCTCCCCCAGAGATGCAGACCTTCATCAGCTCAGATAAGTCATGGGCATCATGTACATTCTATTTGCAAGGTCAGGCACACTGCTGAGAGCTGTGGCAGGTGATTCTACTGTGAGAATGCTTATCCTTATCCATATTCTTAGTCATCCCCTCCCAAGGACAGGATTCCTACAGCATCCCACTTTTAGCCTTCGTGAAGAACACTGCTGTGACCAACGCTTCTAGAACTGGTGTCTTATAGAGGACACCAGTGGACCTTTCTGCTTGGGTTATTGGGCCATAGCGTATGTACTTCCTGTGTGAGATCCCTGTGCTTGTAACACCATGCAATCTACAGGCCCTGGTGAGGTGCTGCCCTCTCTGCAACCCCTCTGAGACTCAATTTACCATCCAGACATTCCTCTGAAGAGAAGTGTCAGAGGGACTTGCCTTCACATTGTGTGAAGGTATGTCTCTGCATTGTCAGTTGCTGACTGCTGTACAGCAAGAGAGCTAAATGCTGGCAGGATCTTGGTATTGTCATTTCTGTGGCCCGTCACTGGCCTTGTATTTGTAAATATTTGTCCTTCCACACCTGCTCAGATACTTGAAGGACAGATGACAGCCCTCTATGGCCAGAGGCAATCTAAAAGATGTTCTGGTGTTGTCTTGCTGCTGATTGGTTGTATAAAGAGCTGGATCAGAGTGGAACATACAGGCAGAGAGACGGACACAGGGAGGAGAAAGCAGACTCAGGGGATTCCGAGGCAGACGTTGAAGAGAACAGGTGGATGGGAGCAGGAACAGAGAGGCAAAGAGCTAGCCACATGGTGGGTCATAGATTGGAATAGTTGGGGTACATTTAAACCGTCGCTGGGTGACTGCCCAGTGAAAGGCCTAGGCTTTAAACTAAATAGAAGACTCCATGTCGTTATTTATGCCACTGGCGGGTTTGTGAAAGGCCCCAGTATAGATAAGCCTCTCCTCCCCCCCCCCCCCGCCCACTCACCAACAGTTGAGCTTGAGGAGGGAAGTGCAAAGAATACTCAGAAGGTTATAACAAAAAGAAAGAAAAGGAACTCGTCTTAATAATTTAATTATAATTTATATATTTTAAGTCTCTCTCTCTCTCTCTCTCTCTCTCTCTCTGTGTGTGTGTGTGTGTGTGTGTATGTGTGTGTGTGTGTGTGTATGAAATGCTCATGTGTGGGCATGCATGTGCAATGGCCCTCGTGTGGAGGTTGGAAAACAACTTACAGGAGATTTAGGTCATCAGACTGGCTCTGGTCATCAGGCTAAAAACAAACACCTGTATCTGCTGAGCTAAATCATTGGCCCCATAACTTACGTATCTTAAAAATGATATATTAGCTCATATATCTTTGGCCCAAAATAAACTGTATGGTGTGCAAAATTTGTACAACTTTGATATAACAATGAAAGAGTAAAGAGTGAGAATAGAAAACATATATCATATAAACACTAATCCTGAAGACGCTAATGTCTCTAGATGGTAGGTGAGACTTAAAAAAACAAGAAATAAAGGGCATTTTGTGATGATGGAAACACTTATCTGATCTAAATATATAACTCAGTTCAAGATGCAAGTGCCTGTCCTAATAACAATCAGCCAAAACTATCGTCATCACCTACAACAAAAATACAGGACTAAAAAGGGGGCTTGGTGAACCAGCAGACTTTAGTAGGCCTCTTTAACATGGTTGTAAACAACTGGAAGTGAATTCACTGATGAAGTAACCTCAGGTGAACAAGCTAAGACTCAGAGGTTGGACTGGCCCTCCACCTACTTTGTAAATAAAGTTTTATTTAAACACAGCAGCATGTGTTATTTATAGGTTTCCAATGGCTACTTTTGCACTATAATCATAAAGTGGATTCCCTTTGCATCTCTCTCTGTGACATCACAATCTGGCACTCAAAAATGAAAGTCTGAAGACCCAGTTAATGAAGGCCAAATGTCCCCAGTGACACTGTCCTCTGAGGGTGTGCCTCATCTATGCCCAGCAGAAGTCTCTCTACTTCCAAGACATAAGGGACACACATACATCATACAGAGGTCTCTGCACATCCAGGAGTGCAGCAGTCTTAACCTGGAAGTCAGTAAGCTGAAGATGTGGAAAACGTGTGTAAGTTGGAAATTTAATAAAACACTACTGAATGGGCCACAGGTCATAGAAACTATTAAAAATGTTCGAGAATATTTCAAGTGAAGAGTGAAGAAATATAACATGTAAAGACCCAATGTTTAGAGAGGTATTCAAACCCTAAAAGATGTTTAATTCCAAACAATATGAGTGACAGGCCAACCGCCCAGCTCCACAGCCAGACAAAGAATGCAGAAGCCAATGAGAAGGAAAGAAAGAAAAAACAGCCACCCACTAGACAGCATCAGGCAAGCCTGAAAAAGCTCTGTACAAAGCCTTCTTCCAGCAGCTCAGCAACATGGATAAGACAACGAAGAGGAAAGAGATGGGCTTGAGGAGAAGGCAAGTGATGATCACAGACAGTTCGACAATTTGGATGAAACAAATAAAATAGAAAAAAAAAATCCTGAGTATGGACCACCAGCCTGAGAGAGGAAGAGGGAGAGAGAACCTGAGGCTTTGTATATCTGGCAGGAAACTGGACCCAAAGCAAAATTTCCCATGCAACTCTGCCAGGCAGATAGCTCTGTGAGCAAAACCCCATTCCTTCAAACACGTATGGCAGAAACATACACCAGCTCCCCAGGAAAGAGGGAATGGCTACAGAGGCTGTGCCGAGTCCACTTGCAAGGCAGAAATGCCACAGACCCATTTTTCTCATGAGTGCCAGTTAAAATCCTAAGCAAGATATTAGTAAATTGAATTCTTCCGTTTGTAAGATGCATCATGATCAAGCACGTTTAATTCCAGCGATGCAAGGGTAATTTAACTTTAAAAGAATTAATTAATGCACTCTGCCCCATTGACAGCAGAGGAGAAAATCCACCCCATGGTTTCTACAGAAGATGCAAAGCTCACTCGATAAGGCTCGGCCTCCATTCTTGTTAAAAGCTCTTAGCTAACTAGGAATTGAAGGTAACGTATTACAGGGGCCTGCTAATTAAAGCAGCTTGGTGTTGCTGCAAGCACAGAAAAGAGGCTTCAATTAATAAAATGAAGGTTCTGAACACTCCTTAACTTATGACAAAGGTGACCTCGTGGTGAATAAAGATGTGCAGTCTCTTCACTAAATTGAGTCTGATCGATCTGGGGAAAAGAAAGCGAATTCTTACTACTCTCCAAGTCACCCTCAAAACTTCTTTCAAGATAAACCAAGATCCCAATGGAATGACTGGACAGAGCTGTGGAGGAGAACATGGCAGAATATTCTGCAAGGTATTTAGTTACAAAGAGATCTGGAAACTGTCCCCAAACTACCCTGAACATGCAAAGCCAGCACCCAGAAGTGGATAGGCAATCCGCACAGCCCTTCAGGCAGAAGCAGGTAAGACTCATCAAGACGGGGATTCATGACATGGTGTGAGCCAGACACACCTGCAGATACCCACAAAGCCACCATCACACACTAGACAGAAGCCTCAGCCGTGGGTGACCCAACAGCCACTGGATTCTTGCATGTTCCCCAGCAGAGTCAGCCTCTTTGAAAATTGTTCCGGGGGGGGGGGTGAGTATGAATATTAAAACATGCCTTCCCTGCATGTATACTTGACCCATGTACTCACATGACCCTGGCATGTTCCTGTCCCATGGCTGAGAATAACACTCACAAGAGCTAACCCTAAAGCACCCTGGTAACATGGGCACTGCCAGCGAGAAGACCCCAGAAACATCAGTGGGCACTTCTGCAACAGCGAGCAAACACCTGCCGTGCACACAGCATGGAAGAGCTTCCAGAGCAAAGCCAAAAATAGTATTGTTTCACATCAGGTGCTTCAGGAGCAGGTGTCTGAGAGACAGGAGGGAGCCTGTGTAGGCTGCAGCTGTAGCACCCCCTATCCCTTCCCCCCAGCCCCCCCCCCCCCCCCCGCGTGTACGGCCTTCCCCAGTGATAGACTTGCTCCTCTCTTACCTGATTGGGGCTGTGTCTCTGCTGCCCTCTATGGGTCCTCCCTGGCCACTCTCTGTAGAATCCCCCGCAAAGGTTCCATCTCTTCCCCTGACTCTACCACATCTGCCCCCTTCCTCACAAGGACAGAGACTACAATTCAAGATACAGGGATAACGTACTTTCCACCCTCTCTCACTTTCCATCCTGAGGCTATGTGCACTGTGACAAGTTCCCTGGCTATTCTCGCGCCCTAGTCCCTCCCAACAATACAAATGGGACGCCCCAGGGGGGACCCTCCACATCTCCACCTTGTCTGTTGTGGGATCCTGAAGTCAGCATGCCTGTCCTTCCACACAAGCAGTCAGTTTGTATGTTATTGTAGCCTGTCAGCAGAGTGTCAAAGACCAAACTCTGGCTCTGACACTACCTTCCACAAGTTGCTGACAAGGGGCAGCCAGCAGCTCGCACATCTCCAAGCTGAGTTGCTTAGAGGAAGCTCACCAGTGCGGTTCCAATGAGGACAGGTGACGCCCATGCGCTTGCGCGGTGGGGGCATGCTCCGGTTACCTGCTCGCCCGCGTTTGTGATCGTGCTTTCTAACTTTACAGACTCGGGGTTTTCTTATGAGCGCAGGAAAGAAAAGTATGGTGACTCTGTGAACGGATGATTTTTTTTTTAATTTATTCTTGTTACATCTCAATGTTTATCCCATCCCTTGTATCCTCCCATTCCTCCCCCCCCCCCCATTTTCCCATTATTCCCCTCCCCTATGACTGTTCCTGAGGGGGATTACGTCCCCCTATATATTCTCATAGGGTATCAAGTCTCTTCTTGGCTACTTGCTGTCCTTCCTCTGAGTGCCACCAGGTCTCCCCCTCCAGGGGACATCAAAAGCCTTCACTTACCAGGAAACTGAGACAGAGGGGAACGGATGATCTTTAAGGGAGCTTTCGGGGACGTCGGCTGCATCAGGACACACGCATGAAGAAATGATGTGGCCTGAGTCATCCTGCCTCTGCGTCTCTGTTCCAGGTAAGCTGGGACTTTGGTCTCCTCGTTTTCAGTAGCCCAAACAACATGATTAGCCGGGCTGTACAAATAGCTGGAGCGATATTCCTACATGGCCCCACCCTCCACCCCGGTGGACCAGGCAGTGGCCTTGAATGAGAGTGGAAATGAGGTGACGAACCCCTACCATGAGCACGTGTGAACAGCATGGAGTACTCCAAGCCAGGAAGCCGTAGCCACCTCTGTCCAGTGGCCTTTGTTGGCTGCCACCTTGTAAAGGGATGAACACCTGCTAGTTTTATCTTTTCCTCCTCTCCATCTGCTTCTGGGTGAGCTCTGGGGAGATAGAACAGGAAGTGGAGGTGACGGGAAGTGACAGGTCAAGCCTTCCCTGGCCCAGGGCATTCTGTGTATGATCACCTTCCGGGCCTCTCTTTTCTGCCAGCCCCTTCCTTCCTTCTCAGAGATGGATACACACACACACACACACACACACACACACACACACACACACACACACCAGTGATGACCTCACTGCTGTGGCCATTTAAAGGTGAAATTAAATGGATTCTGAGCATTAATAACAGATTGTAATAAGACAGACTACATCTTAATGATGAAGAGAACCCTGATGGAAAAATATTTCTTTGTAAAGTGAGTGAATGCATATGGGGAGGGGTTGCAGAACACAGGAGTGGATTTTATCTACTGAATTAAAATGAATATTGATTGCACAGCTGATAATTAATGACAGCAATTTTTGATTAAAAATGAGTTCATTTAGCAGACAAGTGGAGTGTGGTACCATATTACATCTAAAAATAGCCCAGAGAAGAAAGGGTCTTTGCTACACCAGCAGGTTCACAATGAGAATGCCCACGCGTGCGGGCTTGAAATCACATCTCCACAGCAGCTCAAGCCACAGATGGCCTCCAGGGGGCTCATCCACATGGTGAGAGCTCAGGCTGGTGGTTGGCACAGGTTGGACTCCAGAAATTCACAGGATCCAGGCCAGACAGGAGCCACTTGCCATCCATGCTCCTGGTGTCACTTGAAATCCTCTGCCCAGAGAATATGCAAAAATACAACACAGCTCTGCCAGTTCCTAGACATGCTGACCTGGGTGGAGGCTCACTTCTCCATCCTGGGGGAGTTTCATTCACATATACATAAAAAAAAAATAAAGGACAATGAAAAAGAAAAAAAGAAAAAAAAGGAAAATGTAAAATGGCTACACTGGCAGGTGGCAGGGAGAGGAAATGGGCTTTCCGGTTCAGAACAGTGAAATATGAATAAAATAGAGAACCCCATGTATCATAGCAGTGCTCACAAGAGAGTTATGACAGAGATGCCCCTGTGGAGGCCAGACTGGGGACAGTCATCCCAGCAGGAGGAAACAGAAGTCAAGGTCACCTCTGCCCTGAAGCCATATGGTTTCAGCTACAGTGTTTGGGCAGGGGCAGGCCCCTGACAGTGGGAGAATTCAGAATGCAGCTGTCCACATTGAGCGAGGGCACTGCACAGGGCAAAGAGTTAGTGAGAAAACTAGAAAATCACAGTGCTCACAGGGTAGGACCACTTCTCAGGAGAACAGAATAAAAAGAGACTCCATCAGCCAACCCCCTCCCCCACTCACTGAGATGCCTCATGCCAGCAGCCCCTGCACCAGCCAGTTGCACCTAGAACTTACTGGCTAGCCAACTCCTCACCCCTACAAAAAGGCCAGGCATGCAGGAGGGCTGATCTGGCCCTGCCACCGAGCAATTAGCCGAGGCCACACAAAGCTCACCTGGAGGCCTGCACTTTACACGTTGTTCAAGAGAACATTAGACTATAATTAAAAATCACCAAACTCAAAGAGGAAAAAAAAAAAAAGCCACATCCAATGAGTCAAGGGGAAGAAAGAAATGCAAAATCAGGGCTGCAGAGCCAAAGGACAGAAATCTTTGATCCCAAATTCAAACGTGGGCATTTGACAGGAATAGCACAGAGCTGAGAGCCAAAGCCATCCACCGTATTCAGGAAGCACATTGATTCAGATATATAAATGCAGACACACCCAGGGGCACTTCCAGTGCTGCTTCTGAGGGGTTTATTGAGCCCCACGGCAGTCACAGAGGGTAGAGGGAGGTGACTGCAGCCAACCTAAGATCCTCCAAACTCCCAACAAAGACAAGCACCAAACCAGAATGGTAACTCACAAAAGTATCTTTGATAGGATGAGAGGAAGAGGCAGGTACGTTCAGACGATCAAAAGCAGAGCTGGTTTGCAATTAAGATCAGGTTACCATGAGCTATTCTCCCGATGACTCTGGCCAGGAGAAGAACTGCAGCTGCAATTGAGACAGAAGCTGTCATTTGGGGCTCCACGAATACCCACCCAGAAGTACCCCCAAGATTTGCTGCACTCTCCTCACTGTCTCCTCAGTCCGTCCCTGGTGTCTTCAGGCCCCTAACTTCACTGTGCCCAAAGATATTGACAGAAATCACTTTGGCAATCTCTTTCCATTTAGTCATGTTCATTCAACAGCCCCCAGCCCCCAAGCATGGACATCCTGAGGTCCTGTGTGGTCTGCCTCCCAGCTGCCTATGGGCAGCAGGGTACCAGGTTAGCAACTTTGTCCATGTATTCCTGTTCCTTGGCACTTCCTGAGTGTGGAAATTACCATCTTCCAAAGGTTTAGCTATAAAATTGGTACTCATGTACCAATTATAACAAACCCAAATCCAAACACTATCCACTTCCTCAGGATTGACCATCCGTAAAGACCTAGGCCTGACTCTAGACTCCAGGATTGGGTCCTAAGAACCAGCTTGAACAGCCTTACCCAGATGGAAGGGCACTGTGACCGCAGTCTCGGGTGTACATGAGCAAGATGAGTTGACTGTGGCAAGGCATAGGCTCCCACACTCCGGCCAAAGCAGAACCCTTATGTCAGCTGTCTCTCCTGACCAAACGCCCCTCTAAAATGAAATCCAACAGAGCCTACTCAGAGGCTTCCAGAAGATATGCTGACAATGTGAACATGTATAATCTAGGCATTCTCACGTCAAGGTGAAAGCTACTATCCAGTGTCACTGTGATTTTTGTGCATGTGCACGTACACACATGCAGACATACATGCACAGACAGAGAGAGAGAGACAGAGACAGAGACAGAGAGACAGAGACAGAGACAGACAGAGAAACAGAGAAACATAGAGAGACCGAGAAAGACCAAGAGAGAAATGGGGAGGCACATAGGAACACAGCTGATATATCATGATGCTGAATCCATACTATGCCATCCCTGCCCAGTAATCTGCTGAGCTGAAGATGGAGATGAGGGACTATACAGGTGGGCTAGGTGAATAACTAATTGGATGGGTGGATGGATAGATAGCTAGATAGGTGGGTGGATGGATGGATGGATGGATGGATGGATGGATGGATGGATGGATGTGTAGATGGTAGGCTGGGTAAGTGGGTGAGTGAGCTGGTGGATAGATGGATAGATAAATGGGGTATATGGATAGTGTGTTGAGTAGTAAGTAAGCAAAAGCAAGGATGAAGGAATGATGTGCATGGACGGTGTTGGATGAGCAGACTGATTGACAGCTGAATGGGTGCATGGATGGAATAGTAGATAGAGGCTTGGAGGATCCGGTTCCTGATGCTGTACTGGACTGATGGCAAAGGCTTAATATTTCTGGGAGATGATATTACTCTCTGTGAAGGTCTCAAAGGGTGCTTTGATTCTCCCTGATATAGCTATGGAATTACAGAGGACATCTAGCCCTGTTGTTTTGACTACTGAGAACCTCTACAACCTTCTCAAGGCATAGCCTCCCTTCCCTTCGCCTGAGTCTCTTGTTTTATCTCGGCTTGTCTCTGATTCTTGATTATTTTTATGGCCTTTGCCCTCCCCCCAGAAGTCTCTCATTTCATTTCTTATTAAGCAGCCTGGTTGTACCCAGAGCTCTGATTCCCCCGCCTGTCTAAGTCGGGGCCCTGTCAAAGAGTTCACTACTCCTTTTACCCAACTGCCCGTCAGCAGCTGCAGGTGCCAAGGGAGAGCTTGGCTGGTGAAGAGGGGGCAAGGAAAAGAGTAGTGATGCAATTAATCTGGACAGATGGAGACATGGCATCCCCTGGTCCTCTTTATTTCTAACTCTCTCCCACCCTCTTCTGTGCTTACCTCTACAGTAGGTGCTCACTGGGTCTTGTGTGCCTGGAGTAGACTGGCCCATTAGATGCGTTTATGCATCCAAATGAATTTCAACATTCTTTTCTGTTGTTCACCAAGCAATTCAAGGGAAGAAAAGGAAAGAGAAGCATGAAAGAAGGTAATTAAAAAGTTATTAAAGGAATAGTAATGAGCGTAACTAAAGTGAGAGTGTGAATGGCCCAAACAGCTTTGAGGACGGAGGGCTTTGCATGGTACTCTAAGCTTCTGCTAATTTGCTAACGGGAACCAGTTATTCAGGAGGTACCTGACAGATACTCCAAGCAGGTCTGTGCATCCTGTGTGTACACTCCTATGGTCTCTGGTGGAAGTGGCTTTCAGATACCAGAAGAAATTGTCTTCCAGAAAAATGGGACACTGGAAGCTTATGGATCATTGAGAAACATGCTTTTGTCTTTTTGTGAACATCTCAGTAGGGAAATGGAGTCATCTGATTCTCTCTGCTCTGCATCAGAGATGAGCCATTGCAGGTGTTTTCCTAGAAAACCCCACTCTTTCTTTTCAATCCCTATCTACATACGAAAGAAAGAAAGAAAGAAAGAAAGAAAGAAAGAAAGAAAGAAAGAAAGAAAGAAAGGTACATAGATAGATGGATACATACATACATACATGCATACAGAGAGAGAGAGAGAGAGAGAGAGAGAGAGAGAGAGTTCCTGAGTCCAACCTTGTTTTCTCTTTGAATAAGACCAATAATAACTTATAACCAACTCCCAATGACAATAAACATCCATAGCCCAAGAAACCAACCAAAGAAACCTACCCAACCCCCTTAATGGAAATGGGGCATCATTCTCTTAAGGCTGTGTCCAGCTGATTTGGAACAAATAATACCTTTAAATGGGCCTAAATTAAAAATTGGGGGAAATGGTTAAGCAAGCTAGCAATAACATTTGTGGTCCAGTCTCTAAATATTGGGAAATTTTAGGCTTAGTAGAAGTCCTGTTTGGAACAGTCTACAATGCTGGACCAATTAAGATCAGCAGCTTTCTTCAAAGCTCTCCTGGGAGTGGACTCTGATGAGCAGTAGTGGGGCTGGGCCATAAAGAATGCCAAAAACAGCTGTGTCAGTGTCTCAGCATCCTGGAGAATGAATCCTGCCAGATCTGATCCAGCAACACCAGCGTCAGGTTCATTTGTTCCATAAACATACAATTTCCCACAAGAATGATATAGTCCTTAATTATAAATGTGTGAGGTGTACAGAATGCACAGATCAATTAAAGATAGTGTTCTGCTCTTTGTGAGAACAGAAGGAAGAACATTTGTAAATAGGTCTATTTTATTCTGACCCTTCTCAAAAAGGATGTATAATATTGCCATTACCAAAGAACATGCTATCATTATCTAATTGAAATCAAAACAAGACTGTAAGATCTAAATATCCTTCTCTGGACTCTATGGTGCCTGATGTATAAGCCAGCCACTACTGGTTTCCCGAGAGAAGGTCTCCCATTGTAGAGATAGTCCCGTCACCCTGAGTAATAGAAAGGCATTATGTTTTAAATTCACTCCTTTTAGTTTCAGTGCTCAAGCATACCCTAGGCATCTTATACCTGTTTAGAGGTTTTGGCCTGGTTTTTTTTTTTTTAAATATTTGCTATTTTCGTCCTGCCCATTTCCATATGGAATGGGTAGTTATATCTTTATAGCCAAACTTTAAGTGAATCCCCCTAGGCATTTTGTACCTGGATGTTTTTCATTTGTCATGGCTATCTTTGTCCTGTCCCTATATCCATGTATAATGGACGGTTATGTCTTTTACTTCTCACCCGAGTCAGCATCCAAAAGGTTACAACAGTTTTTGGCATGTGGGAAGCATGTAGCTTGCATGATTCTCTCCCAACCTAATCTTCAGCAGCAGGAAATTTTAAAATGAACTTCTTTTTATGTGGCCAGGAGGCTTGGAAAAGTGGCTTTCTCAGAAGGCGGGGGGTTCCCACGCTGTCTCCATTGTGTATACAGGCTGACCCAGAACTCAGAGATCTGCCCATCTCTGGTTTTCTGTGTTGGGGTTAAAGGCGTGTGCTATATAATCTCCCTGTTCTCAAATCCAGTCAAAATCTTTAAAATCCTCATGTTTAAGCAATGTCAAACAACAAAAATATTCTATTTCCCACTATAGGCAAAAACAAAACCTTTCAAGTGAAAATCAAACAAAGAAGCAAGAAAATTCTAAGTCTTGGGCCATTTGTGCCAATTTAGGCTCCAACTAGCGAGGTCCTGTCCATCATTCCTCGGAATTTAGTTGTTGGGAGCTTATTCCCTCTGTTAAACTATGATTAAATATGATTCTTAAGGGTGTGGATAATTGAATTTAGTTGGGCACCATATGTTGAAAGATTATTAATATTTAATATTGAATTATTATTTTAGTTAAAAAAAACAGCAGTTATTCCTTAACCAGCTTTATACCCAAATAACCACACAGAGAGACTAGGATCTATTTTATTAGCCTATAGAACAATGCTGCACAATAATTACTCCATCCTAAACCTCCATAGTTTCCTCCCATTCTGATTTCCTGCTTTATGCTTGTTTTTACTCATATCCTAGGTCTGGCTCATTTCTCCTGATGCTTCCTAGTCTCTCCTCCTGGATCCATCCTCTCCTCCCTCCTCTTTCTCCTCCCCTCATTGGATCAGGATATCCCACCCTATTTTCTGTTATTTTTCAGCATTGGCTAGTTGTTTTTTATTGGCAATACAGAGAACAAATGATGACATGTTTACACAAAATTAAGACAGAAGATACATAGAATAAACATAACAATTCAATGTCCAGATTGAAACCAGATAGTGGGGTAAAGAAATCAGCATTTGAATGAGCAAGGGTAAACTGCGCACAGTCCACAGGAACATTATGCCAACAATATATCGCTGCCTAGCCCTTCAGGATGGAATGGTGCAGAGCCCATCAAAGAGCTAGGTATGCAGTCAGTCCAGGCTTACTTAAAGCTGACAGTGGTAGCCACAACTATAAGGATGAGAGTGATGACTAGGGATGAGACACCAAGGTCCAGGTGATGGTACCGTTGTCTTTCCTATGGTGTTTCCCAGATGGGAAACACAGAAGCCTTCTGTGGTGTGGCCCCAGGGCCACCTGCTCTTTTGGATATGGTTCCCTAAACTTCAGAACCCAACACTCTTGACTGAGATTGTCAATGATGCTCTGTTTCTCTCGTTCCTTTGCCTCCTCTGACAGGAACAAGGGCAGGAAGGAATCCTGGCCACCACGGTGCTGATGGTATCACACCCTTCAATCAACAACGTAAGGGCTATGGTTCTCGTTCCCCCTTTATAATCCCAGAGGCCCCTACCTGGACATAGTGACACCTATGGTAAATTATGCCTCTCTGTCCTTCTGGGCTTGGCCAGTCTCATGTGTCCAATCAGCTCTGATAGATGGACAGATAGATGCCAGGCAGAAGTGAGGAAGAAGAGAAAGGCAAAGAAGAACCCTCTTCCTGTGCTGCTCAGCAGATGTGACTCCTCTCTCTATGCCTTTCAATGGGGCCTTATTTGGGCACTGGCATAAATGCCCTAGGGCGTACCTGCCTGAGCTGCTGTTGTCTGGGGCATTGGCCTTCTTGTTAATACATGCAAGAACCAGTTGCTGAGAATCAACTGTGTACCTCGCTTGGAAATAGGGTAAGGGTAAGGACAGAGATACTGTCTTAGAACCCACAGTAGTGGACAGCAGAGGTCCACGCTCTACAGTCCCCCCAGTGGAACAGCATCTTCTCTAGATTTGATGGCCTCATGTTCGTAACAGCAATGGGGGACACAGCAGCTTTCCTGCAACAATGACAATGACAGTTCCTGCGGCTGTGTTGACTCTCCCATAATCCCATTTGTGTAATCTAGCATCTCTAAGAAGCCTAACACAGACAACTTCTGAGCCCTGAGCACTCCCCACACTACTTAGACAGTCTTATCCTCTTCTCCCTACACAGGTGAATTGTGCCCCTCAAGAATGAGAAGCCAATAATTTTATTGACATTTAAAAGACCTACACCATTACCTTTAATTGCACTCATGCTTTTCTAAGGTTTAAGTGTGTATGTGTGTGTGTGTGTGTGTGAGAGAGAGAGAGAGAGACAGAGACAGAGAGACAGAGACACAGAGACAGAGACACAGAGACACAGAGAGACAGAGACAGACAGACAGGCAGGCAGGCAGGCAGACAGGCAGACAGACAGACAGAGTTTAGTTGAGTACCCTTGGTTATCAGAAGAGAGCATCTGAAAGAAGAAGGAGGAGGGAGCATCTGATCACCTCAATCTGAAGTTACAGGTAATTGTGAGCCACCCTAGGTGGGTGCTGGTAACCAAACCCCAATCTCTGCAAGGACTCTTAACTGGTAAGCCACTTATCTAACCCCCACGTCATGCCCTTCTGTTTGCTTCCAACTTGAATATTTTCTGCTCAATTCATGTGCTTCCCAAGAAGACTCATTATTTGTTGGAACAGGCTAGAGGTACACATTTTGGTTGCCCTAACTACAATTTACTGGTAAATGCAGATGGCGTGGCTATGCGCCCTTCCAAAACTCCCATCACCACCTCTCCCCATCAAAGTCTGACTCATACTATCCATCACAATTAGAGTCAGACTTTCAGCCAGCCTAAACCCATCATTCAGAAACACAGAGGAATGTTCCAAGCATTCTTTACAGTGTTTTGTGGTGTCCAGGATTCAGGCTTGAATAACACACCTCCCATTTCAGCTCTGAAGTTCCCTTTCATTCCCAAATGGGGACCCCTTCCTAGAACTCTCAGGCCAGGGGAACCCCTGCTCTGATGGAAGCATAGTCCTAGCCAGAGCTACTCCACCTGGCTAGCTTCTCTGTCTCCACAAGGACAATGCTGTTTTTGTTTCAACTCCTCTGAATTCTACCCACATTGCCAAAACAGAGTGGGAGGAACAAGAGGGAGGAAGAAAAAAATAACCTCTCTTTAAGCAAATGAGGCTGCAAGGCCTTGGGAACCTGCCAGCCCCTTTCGACGAGGGGTTGTTCTGTCAGATTTCTCAGCAAGGAAGAAACAAGGAAATTAGCGTGTACTTTAATCAGAGACTAAAATTAGCCATCTTGGAAAACAAATCTCTGATAAATACAACCAGGATTTATGGCTAAAATTACAGGCGGCACAGATGGCATTTGATGGTGCCTCATCTCAAGGGGGGTAACATTCCTTCTTCTCTAGACCATCAGCATTATGGCTACAGGGATCACTGCGGGGGTATCTTCTACCAGGCTGTGCGCACAGCCAGCAACCAACGGGCTGGAAGATGTCAGGAGCACCGTGCCCTGCAAGGTCATCCCGGACAGCCCCTGCAGTCTTTGGGTTGGTTCCTAGTTTCCTTTGGTATAAGAAGATCCCTTCTGATTTCAGGAGGTCCTCATAAGGGAACTCCTTGTTGATGACTATCATTCCCTGCCTACCTCCACACAGCCTGCGGTCCTCCTTGCCACCTCTTCTGACCATCGCCTGGACGCAGTTTCGAGTGTAAAGGTTGAATGTCTCCATGCCCAGCTGAATTCTTGATCTTCCAGGCAAAACTCTCCAGCAAACTTTTCCCAGTTGGCCTGGGCTCCCATAGTGGTTAAATACTGAAAGCCAACGTAATAGGACTGAGACTCTCGCCTAAGAGACAAACCTCTGGTCATGTCTTTGAGGGAGTCTCTAGAATAGGTTAATCAAGGTGGGAAAGCTTACTTTCATAGTAGGTGGTACCATCGCATGTGCTAGAGTTTCAGAGTTCTTTTTTTTTTTAATTCACTTTATATCCCAGTTGTCGCTCCCACCCTCTTCTCCCCCCAATCCTTTCCTCCCTCTCTCTTTCCCCATACCCCCTCAGAAAAGAGGAGCCCCCAACCACCCATCTACCCCAGCTCATGAAGTCACATTAGGACTGAGCATCCTCTTCCCCTGTGGCCTGTCGAGGCAGCCCCACCAAGGGGAAGTGATCAAAAAAGCAGGCAACAGAGTCATATCAGAGGAAGCCCCTGTTCCCCTTACTAGGGGACCCACACAAAGCCTGAACTGCCCATCGGCTACATCTGTGTAGGGGGGACCTAGATCCAGTTTGTGCATGGTCCTTGGTTTGTGCTTCACTCTCCACAAATCCCTCTGGGCCCTGGTTAGTTGACTCTGTCAAACTTCTCAAGAAGGGAAAATCCATCTGAGTACCAGCATTCATTGCATCTGCTTCCTTACTGCAGATCAGAGTGACTAGATACCTAAAGCTCCTGTTACCATGACTTTCTCACCATACTGTCAGCTGAGACAAACCTCTCTCTATGTCTCTGTCTCTCTGTGTCTCTGTCTCTCTCTGTTTCGCTCTCTGTCTCTGTCTGTCTGTCTGTCTCTCTCTCTCTGTCTGTCTCTGTCTGTCTCTGTCTGTCTCTCTCTCATTTTTTGGTTTTTTTTTTTTGTTTGTTTGTTTTTTGTTTTTTTTTTTTTTTTTTTTTGAGACAGGGTTTCTCTCTGTGTAGCCTTGGCTATTCTGAACTCACTTTGTAGACCAGGCTGGCCTCTAGCCTCAAACTCACAGAGATCTGCCTGCCTCTACCTCCTCAAATGCTAGCATTATAGGCATGTGCCACTATACCTGGTGTAACTCTTTCTTTCTTAATTTGCTTTTGTTGGATGTTTCTTTTAGTTTTTTTTTTTTCCGTGTCTTGTTTTTTTTTTTTTTTTTTTTTCAGCAACAAGAAAAATAACCTATATAGCTCCCACTGATTCTTTCTAAAATAAACACCCATCCAATTAAAGGCTCTTTAAAAGCATAGCCCTATGCCCTCTGCTTTACAAGGTCCCCAGGCTGCAGCAAGAGGTCCTGAAATCTTTGTCTGTGGTGGCACTCATTGTCCTGGTTAGTGCCAGACCCAGCCACTGTGGATACAGGTACCACTGTGGATGTCACTGTTGAAGAGATTCTAACCCAAGTGCTCTTACCCTGTGGCTACCATGATCTCTTGTCACAGGATAAGACTTTCAACGGCTCAGGGTCTAGACCACATGGCCATGCTGACCACATCAAAAACCAATGTGGGGCAGAAGCCTATGTCCCTCTGAGGGTCAGCAGGTGGTTGTTTCAAGACTCTCAAGGGCTTGAGAGACCTAGTTTAAGTGTCTAAGTCTCTCAATTCCCTCCAAAACCAAAGCTCCTCTCAGAAGTACATTGGAAAAAAAAGCACAATAGTTGGACTTTAATCACTATTTTTCCCACTGGATCATTGACGTCCTGGTGGCAATAAGAGAAATCTTGCTGTTACATGCTTTTGTGCTTGGACATCACTGGGGTTTTCCTGACTTGTATTTTAAAAGCAAACTGAGCAAGCTATGGGGAGCAAGCCAGTAAACAGCATTTCTCTGTGGTCCTGCTTCGGTTCCTGCCTCTGTGGTCCTGTCTTGAGCTCTTGCTTTGATTTCCCTTCATAATGGACTATAAGCTGTAAGATGGAATAAACCCTTTCCTCGTAAAGTTGCTTTTGGTCATGGTGTTTATCACAGCAATAGAAAGCATAGTAAGACACTGGGCTTCCCTCTGTAGGCAGTTCCAGCCTGACCCCAGCTGGAATCACAGCTACACCCTCCTTTCCTGTGCTTTGCTGTTTCCACTGCCCCATGAACATGGAAGCACAGGTCTGGGTCTCATCAACTGAGCCCTTCATGCTGCGTAAATGAAGGCTGCTTCTCTTTTGGACAGTAAGAGTATGGAAAGGCTTCTCAGAACATCCACCTCCAGGCTGCTGTGTGAACATAAACTCTAACCAACCTGGGTTAAAGAAATCTAAGAGCAGGAATCCATCCCTCCAGCCAGGGACAGGAGTTCCACATCTCTTTCAGCCATTGAGATCATCGTGTGGTTTGGGTCTTGCTTTGTTTTCATTTTTTTCTCCTTCTTCATCTGTAATTTAATTTTGTTTTAGTCTGAAGGAGTCATTTTCTTTCTTCAGTTGAGAGTTCGCCAGTGGTTGAAAAACTGTTCATCAAAAGGCCTCTCTTTTCTTATTTGAACCAGCTAAAGGAGGGGGTTTCTCAAAGCCATCAGCTTCCTTGATGAGCTATTGCAGACTCCCTATTCCAGACACTTCTGGATTATTCTAGAAGTCAGCCTCTGTGACTTAGAGGTCCTCCTTCCTCACTCCCTGGTGGTCTTGTAAATACTAAACATTTTCCTGGCCTCCTTTGAGTGTCACATGACCTCACTACCTGAAATTGCATCCTTGCAGCACAGGTGATGAAAGAATAGTAGGGAACATCCTCATCTCCAGTGATTGTGGAGCACAGAACACATGGGAACCCTGCCTGCTCTCCATGGCTTCACAGCTAGCTTCCATCACTATGTTCAGAGAGACCAGTGGCTCTGATGCTATGTTCTGTTACTTCATGGCCAATGCATGAAGAATGCAGGAAAAGAAGGAGCCAGCAGGTATCTTCACAGCATCATGCCACCACCTTATTCCCTGCATCCTGGGTCCATCCTCACAGCGGTGAGGCAGCCTCCTGTGACCTGTGACCTGTGACCCTATTTCTGTCCCTGTCTAGTGACAGGCAGTGAGGCAAGAGCACTCAGAAGGTTCAGGTCACAAAGGAGGGATCCTTCACAGCATCAGGCATAGGAGGGGAGTATCAGGAAAGATGCTGGGAAGAAACTGCCATGAAGATGAGGCTGAAAGGCAGAGCTGGGCAATCTTGATGACAGGACCTGTATGAAACAAGCAGCGGGGCGGAGGCGCTAGACACACAATGATTAGTGCTTAGGAACGGCTATGTGGCTGGGCAGAGTGGACCTACACAAAGCCCTGCAGGCCACCCTGAGGTGGTTTGAATGAGGTTGGTGCCCAAAGGTTCATATATTTAATGTTTGATGCCCAATTGGCCGAACTGTTTGGAGAGATGATTCAGGAGGTATATGGCCCTGTTGGAAGAGGTGTATCATTGAGGTTTCAAAAGCCCATGCCATTCACCGTGTCTCTTTATCTCCCCATGCTTGTGGATCAGGATGGCTGCCTACCTGCCGCCATGCTCCCTGCCACGATGGTCTGTGGACTCTTATTCCCTGAAACAGTGAGCCCCAACTTAAATGCTTTCTTTTGTAAGTTTTCTTGGTCGTAGTACTTTAACACAGTAATTCAAAAGTAACTAAGACACACCCCAGCAAGGGCAACCCCACATCAGACATGTCAACAACACAATCACACCACTGGGTTCTTATTAGGGTGCCTAGACCCTCTGGGGTCGGGGTTCAATAGCTGTCTCAGGATTACCGCCTCTCTTATTTTCCCTACAATCGCAGCTCCCTCCTTGTCCAGCCAACAAGGCATCCTTCCTCAACTTTCCCGCAAACTCAGTATCCTCTAGAGGAAGAAAAGCTAAGTTCTCAACAACATCTAGAAAAAGCAGCTCGGCTACTGACATGGAGTTTGCTTTACAACTAATTGTGGTGAGGTTGGTGAAGATGCCCAGGGGGGCTCCCTGCAAAGGTGGCTGCCTCGGGCTCTGCTCCATCCTCATTTGTAATGAGTGTCGATTTTCACGTGCAGACTGATGAGGAGAGGAAGAAGCCTAACCCGACTTGCACCTGGGTTTCTGCACAAATGCTGGGAGAAGGGGAGCTGAAGGAGCCCAGGAGAGAGAAAGAGGGTGTGGGGGGGTGGGGGGGTGGGGGGTGGGGGGTGGGGGGGCATGTATAATATATATAATATATATGCCTTATATATAAGGCTTAACTTCTTCACTACCTTGAGCCCCCAAAAGTACATTTCTATTTCTGTCCACTTCAAAGTGGAGATGTAATATTAAGGGCCTACCTGTGCTTTATGAGGGTCAGGAGAGGAAGAGGGGGAAGCGGGAGCCCAGTGTGTGGGCAGAGGCAACATGCTTCTGACAACAGAGCAATCATGAAACAGTGGCACGAAAACACAAAGCTGTAAGAAAGCAGTTTAAAAGACAAAGACTTGGGTTTGAAGAGAGAAGAAAATGCCCTCTGACACAATTTGCCATCGTGTTTTAAGTTTGCTCTGTGGTGGCTTTTAAAATAAACACAATTCGCACATCAATATAGATGAATTACTTCAATTCTATCTTCAGAGAGGCCTCCATGAATAAGCAAGTTATCCACATGCTGCAACACAGGGTGATGAATGCAGCCACTGCTGGCTGGCCGGATTGGTTTTGATTGCTTTGATTTTGACACATGGCAATATATTCCCAGATAGAAGCCAAGAAAGATATCTTTTCAAATTACTGAAATCCATAAATATGCAAATACACCAAACAATGGCACGTCCAGTGCCTCTGCTTGGCTTTTTCATTGTTTTTTAGATTTTTGTGTCTAACAGCAGATTCCCAGAAGTCTCAGCAGTTCCACATGTAAAGCAGATGGGCCCCATCCTAGTTAATGTGTAAGACACACTCAGGGCTTGAGAGATGGTTCCCCTGGAAACTGTGGGGTAAACAACACTCCCACTATACAGTAAAACTCAGAGAACACTGTCCAGAGTGACACTCAGGAGTACAGGAGAGCTGTCCTTCTAATAGTTAGAAAACAGATGACTTTAACAAAAAAAAAAAAAAACAGGTAAGAAGTCCTAAACCAACTCCCACCACTCACAGGGATATCTCCCTGAGGCCTGCCTATAGCCATGGAGTTCAAGGTGACAGGGGTACTTGGCCCATTCCTCCAGTATACTTGGTTTTCTCCTTCAGTGACTCGAGAAGAAAAAGGGTCGGGGCGCCTCCACAGAATCCCCACAACAGAGCATTTACTGTGCCTAAACATCTGTTCCCTAGCCCCAGGGTCCATGAGCATCCATCTCAAAGAGGAAGCATGTGTCTAAGTTTAGTATTTGCCCGTGCTGGTATAACTGCCAGGCTCTTCTCATGGCCCAGTAAGGCACCTGGTGTCAAGATCCAAGAGTATAGAAGCAGGTTTGACAGGAGACAGTGGCCTGCACAGTCCCAATCAGGCCCTTAAATGTAGTAGTGTATCTGGGGATGTAGCTCAGTTGGTAGAGTGCTAGCCTAGCATGCAAGAGGCCCTGGGTTCAATACCAAGCACCACATAAATTCAGCATGGTAGGACATGGCTTCAATCTAAGCATGTGGGAGGTGTGGAAGGAGTTTTGTCGCAAGCACAGAGTAGGATGGGCTACAGAGTGAGACCATGTCTCAAAAAGAAAAAAATTAAGACTGTGAAAACAAAAGCAAGCATTCCTACAGGTAACTAAGTACTCTCACCAGTTCGTCAGGGTGACAAAAGTCAGGACACTCTACAGTGAAGGACAGGAGCCAAAGGAGGCACTGGCAAATGTCCTGAGCATCCTTAGAGGGGCCATAGGGAGACAGAATGCTAGACATTCTTGGGAAAGACACAGGGAGGGATCCACTTGGCTTCTATCAGTGGAATACATAGCATGTGTTTAAAAATGGAAGCACCTTGAAATTTGGATTTTTAAGTCCATATGGCACAGGAAGCTTATTGTCCACCCGCTGGGTCCCACCAACACACACAAAGAGAGAGAGAGGGAGAGAGAGAGAGAGACAGACAGACAGACAGACAGAGACAGACAAAGACAGAGACAGAGACAGAGAGAGACTATCTTGTCACACAGACATGTGTACTGTGTGCTCAGAACCCAGGGTGGATGTAGGGTCCACTGTAGCCAACTCATACCTTGGGCAGTAAGAGAAATGAAGATGTGAAAGCTGCTCCTTCCTAGATCCTGTGGCCCTAGGATCTGAAGGCCACAGAGAAGGAACTAGCCTAGACACAGGCTGGTCTCAAAGGCCAGACTCAAGGCCATGAAACAGTAATGTGGTGAAGAGATGCCTGTGGTTCATTAATAGCTCATCCAAGATTCATGTTCATGCCTCCATAGCATAGCCTGTTGACTCACACAATGAGGCCAGCCACATATTGGTGAAAACAGATGCACATGTCCATGTCCATGCAGGGATGCACTAACAAACCTCTCTCTCTCTCTCTCTCTCTCTCTCTCTCTCTCTCTCTCTCTCTCTCTCTCTCTCTCTCTCTCTCACACACACACACACACACACACACACACACACACACACACATATCCCAGAAAGAGGCAAGAGGGTCCCTCTACCAAAGGGACCATGATTTTCACCTCTACCCAGCACCAATCCGCTTAAGGACAATCTTCCATTTGTTTCTGGATTCTTGAGGTAAAATAAGAGGACACAGGAAAACAGTTCTGAAAAGGGGGATATCTAAAGCTCAAGAGAGGGGAACAGCACAGGCTCCTGATAAAGCAATGAGCATCTGCATCAGAGAAAGTGAGATGCAGGAGCCTTCAAAGACTGGGCCAAGAAGGACCTTGGAGCAGCATCCTCAGCAAGTGTGAGAAATGGACAGCAGAGATGAATTGTTTCCTTTGGTTGCACCTGGAGGAAACCTGAAACCAGCTAGTAGAATCTCCAGCTGAAGATACCAGGCATGTGTCTGTCTGGTGTCCTGATGCCCTGATCAGGGGGTCAGACTACAGTGACTGCAACTTCTCCATTCATCTGACCATGGTGACCATGGTCCATCTGATTTTTCTATCATCTCATTTTCTATCAAGATTGCCTTTGTATATGATGGAGCCCGTTTTGCAAGCCCTGTCTGCTCAAGGTACACACAAATGGAAATATGTCGTTAGTGTCCAAGAGCATCACAGGGCAGTGTGGATTCTTCCAGATCCTTCCAGAATGCTCTGACAACTTGGATTTGGGTAAGTAGCATGGATGACACAGTTCCCTTCCAACAAGTTTTCCTGTTCCCCCATTTTTCTTAGTCTGAAAGAATGAAACATATGGTTTCTTTTATTTGAAAATCTCTAAGCAGTCAGGTGTTGGAAGATCTTTTTCAACCATTTGTTAGATGGTTAGTTTCCTCCTTTGCCAACTTTTTAATAATATGATGTTTCTTGGATATTGTAAATAATAATCACAGTCTGCCATTTGCACTAAGAGTAATCACCCATATATCACTTTTATATCGACCATCAAAATATTTTAATTTCTATTTGGACACAAATGACTTCCCTTTATGACTTCCAAATTCCTTACTAAGAATTACTTCCTCATTTGTAAATTACATACAAAGCTCCAAGACTGGCTCCCCTGTGTAACTGTTATTATGATGCTCGCCATCTCAGAGGCTGACGCTCCATCTGGATTCATAATTCTGTCAGGTGTGATGCTCCACTTCTATCCATGCTGGGCACTGCTGAGATGGCAGCATCTTCATGTGTTGTACTTGAAGCTGGCCTTGGTGGGTCCCAGATGTCATCTTGGGACTTGGGAACAGAGACACGAGGATCAGAAGTTTGAGGAAAGCCCAGGCTGCCCCAAAAGAAAGAGAAGCGATTTGGACATGCAAAAGTAGAGGAGGGGGTGGGAAAGAGGAAGAGAGGGAGAGAGGGAAGTTAGAAGAAAAGGATGAGGAGAAGAAGGGTAGACTGGAGGGAGGGAGGGAAGGAGGGAAGGAGGGATTGAAGGAAGGATGGAGGGAGGGAGGGATGGAGGGAAGGAGGGAGGGAGGGAAGGAGGGAGGGAGGGAGGGAGGGAGGGAGGGAGGGAGGGAAGAATTGGATTGAAAGTAATGAGGGAGGGTGTGGAGAAAGAAAAGTAAGGGAAAGGAGAAATGAAATAAATAAGGAAAAGGGATGAAGGAGAAAGAGAAGAAGAAGAGGTAGGGGAAGAACAAGGGAATGAAAAGGAGAGGAAGAGAAGGTGAAGGAAAGGGAGGAAGGAAGGAAGAGGCGGGACAAAGGACGTAAAGAAGGGAAATAGGGAGAGCTATCATTCTTCTCTTGTCTCGATACCACCCCTCCCAGGTAAGAAGCCTGCATCAGCTTCTGGTTCTGGGCTGCCTACACCTGTGCTGGCCTTTTCCGATTTTATTCAGAGTAGAAAGGAGCCGCCAGGTGATGTTGCAATTATTCTTTCTAAGTTTCTCTGACTATTCTTAGGGATTTGTCCTTTCCTGCCAACTTTCAGACCATTCGAAAGAACATCTAGCAGCCCCCTGGAGTCACCTTACAGGCTGAGGGTAAGGCGGCAGAGTGGGGTCTCTGGCTGTGGCATTTGAAGGGTGAGTGGTAGTTCCCGACATCTTCTGATGGATTGGGGGATGACCTACCAGGCAGAGCTGCACCTCCACAGAGCAGATGTCTCCTCTCTGCATTCTATAGATTCTGTAATACTTTGCACAAAGTGTTTTCCGTCCTTTCCCTTTCTGAGTATTTTTTTTCTATCGTTAGCAAAATTATTGATTTCTGAAAACTTATCTTGTGTCTAGCTGTCTGGCCAGTGCTTTGTGAACACTGCCTTCTGAGTCAATACAGGTGATTTCTATTTCCCCTCACCATCAACCATTTCGTCTAGATTTCAAGTTTGGTACTGTACGGTTGCAAAGAGAATTCCATGTTAAGCTATGTTTTCATTAATCCTGTGCAGCCTCTACTGGGGAGCACTTTAAACACTTACAGCTCTTTGGAAATCTATAAAAGGTGTACAGTCTCACTCTTACCCTTTCTGGATTAGACTTGCTAGACGTTCATCTACTTTATTAGTCTATTAAAATAAATCGTTATTTAACTTATTTATAAATCCTCTCCGTGCCTCTTTTCCCATGGGCTGTTTTCAGCTTTCGGTCTTGTTTGCTGGGAATCCTCATTTCTTTGATCTTGTCTCAATCTGTTTCCACCTCCTTTAACTCAATACCGAGTTCCGCCCCCCCCCCCTCTGCTTTGTTTTGTCTTGAAAGCTTAGATGCTGGAAGATTTGGTTTCTCACCCAAGAGCGGTGGTGACTTCATGCCTTTCCCATCAGCATCAGCATATCATTCATACTTTGTGAGGAGCATGTATTACCACAGTTATCTAGGTCTGGCTTGGATGTCACCCTAACCCAGAACAATGGAGGTACCTCCAGGAGTAGCAGAAAAAGTGACCACCCTCTCCAGGAGGCTTCAAGAAGCACATCACACAACTAGAAGTAGGTCTTTAGCAGCCTCTGAGGCAGACATCAGTATGGGAGTGTTGCATGTCTGGTACCTCCAAATTAAGACATTCCCTCCTGTAGAGAGGCTTGTAAGACTCAGAAAATAGGCTAAATATATAAAACCCAGTGTGTATAAGAAGCCCCAGGAAGATCCTAAAACCTACGAGATACACAAGACCTTCCCCAAGACCAGAAGACTCTCCTACCATCGAAGCTGCCTGCAAGGAACTCCAGGGAAGCATCTTCTGAGAGGTCATATCTGTAGTTAGGGGAGACGCTGTTGCTGCTTTTGAGTCACTCATGTTCCCATAGATAACACATCATCTACGTGAAGAATAGCCCCTGTAAGGAACCTCAGTAAACTCACCAGTTCACTAAGCTAAACCTGGGTGGAATTATTTCTTTGCCCTGGCATCAACACTCTATCTAGGGTGAACAGACATTTGTTCAAAGTTCCCCCCCCCAAAGAATGTCTCCCAGCAGGGTAAAGGATTCTCCTCCATGCTCCGGCCCTGAGGACACCAGAGAATCCAGCTGAGCCAAGATTAAGATGGAGGTCTAGGTTCTGATACCAGATCTGTCCCTGTGAACTGAAGTCCTTGGGGCTGGTTTGGGCTGCCTTCCACATCTAGAAGTTTTATATAATTCATTGATTTTGCTTTCCAATGTGGTGGGGGACCTGCGACTGCTATGTTATCTCCTCCCAGTCTTATTAGTTTTTTTTTTCCTGTTGTTATAAAGCTTTACTTCATTGTGATAAAAAAAAATTTTGTTCATAAAATGTTCACCTGTGTAACTGAGATTTTTCTTTGGAGTGTTCTAATCTTCATTTTTCCCCAGTGCCCCATGGGGCCGCAGACATGTGAATTTTGTGCTTTGGAGCCTACACTGTTGTTTTATTCCTCTACTTATCTGCTCCTAAAACCACAGCTCCTACAAGGCTGTCTGGCTCATTTGCTCTCACTCTTCTCTTACAACAACGACCTCTGACCCAGAATAAATGCCCCTCCTTGTAGAAGGCAAATTTCTTATCAGAAGATTTCCAATGCAAGCACACATTGCCAATCTTTCAATTGTTTATCTATCTCATTGATACAAAAAAAGACTGCACGTCCACACTTTGCCCCGTGTGTCTGTGTGACACAATCTGTGAACAGCTTCCTGGCATAGAGCCAGGCACCAAGCGCTCCCACCACACCCTCCTCTCAGGATTTCTTGTGGGGCCACTGTCTGCACGCAGGTGTTTCAGAAGTTACCTGTTCCTGATGTTTGCTATCTGGGCCAAGCCTGGTGCGACTGACATGGCCACTATGTGACTTAGTGGCTTCTCTTGTTGTTGTGACAAAATCCCACATAAATGCAGCTTGAGGAAGCATGGGGACTTTAGGTCATGGTTTACGCCTATATGGCCCATTGTGGTGATGATGTCGTGGCAGCAGGAAGCTGGCTGGTCACATTGTATCTAAAGCGATGAAGCAGAGATGACTAGGAAGTGAGACATCCCATAAAACCTCAAGCCCCGCCTCCTGCAACAAGATTCTACCTCCTAAAGGTTCCACAAGCTTCCTAAACAATGCCATGAGCTGGGTACCAAATGTTTATAATTTGAGCCTATGGATTATATTTCACGTTCAAACAGAATACTTTGCCCTTGGCCCTCATCAGTTCACAGCCATTTCATAATGCAAATTGCCTTCATTCTAACTTCAAAAGTTCCCACTTTTTTTTTCTTTTTATAAATCCCTACACTGCTAGGGTCATAGCTTCTTCAGAGACTTGAGGTACTTTCTTAACTGTGACTCCCACGGTAATGTCATAAAAAAATATGCAATAGAAAAAGTCAATGTTCCCATTCCAAAAGGAAGTGATCAAAGTATAAACAATAAAATATCAGATCCGAGCAAAAATGAAAGCCAGCAGGACAAAAACCAAATCTCTTCTTGAGTTTCTACCCTGACTATCCTCCTTGAAGGACTGTAGCCTTCAAGACAAATAAACCCCTTACTCTTCAGGTTACGTTTGGTCATGCAATTTATCACAGAAACAGAAATAACTAAGAGACAATGATAATCTTGGTGATGATGGTGGTGGTGGTGGTGATAATTAAGATGGATAGATCATAGATAGATGGATAGATGATTGGATAGATGATAGATGATGGACAAATGATAGATGTATAAATGATAGAGAGGTGCATAGATGATGGATGGATAGATAGATGATAGATAGATGGATACATGATTGATAGATGGATGGATAGATGATGGATACATGATAGATGATAGATAGATGGATGGACAGATGATAGACATATGGATGGATAGATGATAGATGATAGATAGATGATAGATGATAGATGGATAAATGATGGATAGATGGATACATGATAGATAGATGGATGGATAGATGATAGGTGGATAGATGATTGATAGATAGATGGTAGACAGATAGATGGATAGATGATAGCTAGATAAATAGATAGATAGATAGATAGATAGATAGATAGATAGATAGATAGATAGATAAATGATTGGTAGATGACAGACACATGGTATATAGATAATAGGTGGTAGATATGCAGAATATGTATACTGTCTCCTGTGCACCCTTTCATGGAAGAGACACTCTAATATATTCATAGTTTAAATTGTATAACATCCACAATATGCTTTAAAACATTTGAAAAAAAATCTTCAAGCAAATACATGGAGAAATATTAGTGAAATGTTGGAGTTTTGTCTTTTTAAAACTAGCATGCTATATACACCAGCATTCATAATATCTCCCTACTCTGAATTTTCTTTCTAATAAGAGGCTAAAGTACTTGATGGATAACAGAACAAAACAATGAATTTCCACAGGCTGCACTGAAATGTCCACCTTGAACATAAAGCCTGGGGAATTGGTGAATATAAATGTCATTAAAATTGTGCTATTTAATAAAACCAAGAAAGAGACAAAGATTATTGTAACAAAAACAAAACTATTACATAAGAGAGAGGAACAGATGGCTCATGCCTTGACCTGCACTTCCCGTTATATAGTGTGCATGTAAAGCCAAATCACTTTTATTTCTCATCATCCATCCACTGATTGTAAATGCAAAGGACCATGGAAGAGCTTCATGGATGTGCCTGTGTTGGCTGTAAGGGAACAGAGTCTGAGACTTGTGAATTTAAGATGTTGCTATGCTCAAGGAACATGGGTAGAAGTAGGAAGATAGGTAGACTAAGGCCATTTAATAATGTTAAAACTTCAAGTAAGGAATATAACTCGGCCTACTGTGCTTCTGACATGGGGCTGGGCTCCACAGGCATCCATCCCTCCAGATCGGTGACAGCTCAGGGAGCACAAAGGGAATTGTGTGAGGAATGCAGGGGTGAAGCTCTTGGTTACCTACCACAGTTTCCCCTGCTCGCAGTAACCATTGCACTGTGTGGAGTCTGCAGCTTTCCAGGAGTCTATTGATGGAGCTGAGTTTGTCCTGCTCAGAAAGAAAAGATTAGGAGGACACATGAAAGAGCCATTCAAATATTTGAAGAAGATTCAAGTAGAAGTAATAGTTTTTAAGTGCATGTTCTCACATATGTGAGCGTGTTCTCCAGAGGCTAGCATGAAATCCGGGAGTGTCAAGAGTGTGAGAAAATCACACACCCCCGCAGGAAGACACTTCTCTACATGAAAACTTGTGTTGCTAGCAGTTGTTTCTGCTCACTGGAGTCACACAGTGGTAACAGGGCTGCCCTGTGTGGGCACACAGCTCTCAGAAGCCGATACTGAGCAGAGCAGACTCCACACTGACATTCAAAGGCTAGTCAGACTCTTTAGCCTGGGATTCTGAGATTCTTCCCCCCAAAATCTGTGTACCATCAGTAACAATTGCATATGTTTGTGTCCATTGGGGATAGGAGGTGGAGAAGAGGAGGGAGAAGAGAGGAAGAGAAGAGTAGAAGAGAGATTATCACTTGGTGCTCTCTGGTCAAGTAAATCTGTTAACACAACCCCCATATTGAGATGTAAAGAAAATCACAGAGATGCACACTAGAAGCCCAAAGACAGGAAAGGATCCATATGAGCAGATAAAATTCAAGGCTTGTTCTTAAGGCTTGCTCTCGACACAGAATTCAAACAACACTCATAAGAACTGCAGGGAAGTCCCTTTTCCTGTCTGGGAATGGAGGTGCCACGCTTTGCTTCCCACACTTTCTGGGTAGTAAACGCTGCTAGTATCGTCTCATTTCTTGTCTGAGTTATATTAATAAATAATTGAACACAGTGCTCCGGCTCCGGTGCTGGAATCCCTAATGCTCAAGATAATAAAGTGAATGGCATTACACACAGATGCATTATTAACTGGCAGCTACTAGCTCAGTAATATTCTGACAAGCACTAAAGTGCAAGGAATTAATCGTACATAAATTCTTTGTTCTTCAATTTTTCAAGATCTCCTGATAAAGTCTCAGATACAACACTCAGCCAGTGTCTTCCCTGAGATTTAGCTTGGCTGAGCACATCCTACCCAGGCTTCCGTCTTGGGGTCCTGTGTCCCTTCAAGTATGGAATTGTAATTCCTGTAGATGCCCTGCACCCCTTCTTGGGTCTGAGACCTGGATTGAAAGGAGAAGGCCCTTCCTTGCTGGCCTGACTTGGCGGTGGGGTCACTCTCAGCTTGTGAGCTGCACCCAGACTCTCCTGAGCCCAAGAATTTGCGGGGCTGCACAGTCCACTTATCTATGGGGATTTGTTCCTTTGGAGTCTGCATCACACCAGTACCTCCCACAGCAGCTGGTCCATTCACGTACAAGTGGCTTCCCAATAGGGACAGGACTTAGAGAACTAGGAGCTATGGGAAAAAGAGAAGTCAAAAAAAAGTGGCCTGTATGGCATCTGCTGAGAATGAAGCTGCTGGCCATAAGCAGAAAGGAAAGGATGCCAGGACAGGATGGGTTTTCCAGGAGAGCAGTGGAGAAGCTACATGACCTGAGCTAGGAAAAAAAAAATCTGGCAAAGAGCATTCCCCTGGAGCCAAGACATTACTTTTCTTTGCCCAGTTTAAGTCTGACCACCAGAGAAAGAGTGCTGGGAGGAGATCTGCCTCCAAGGAGAAGGGCCCTGCCCCAGTGATACCCAGAAGGCTCAGGTCCCCAGAAAGTTTGACAGGTCAGTACCATGGACAGTGGCCCCTGCCTCTTCAGAAATCCCTACACAAGTGTAGTTTCTGGCTCCTAGCTCAAGGTTTTCTAGTCAAGGACAAGGCTGGCTCAGTATAACAAATTTACATTTTTCTCCTAATGTCATGTTACACACTGTTCATCTCCATGCATTTGACTCTCCTCATGGCACTTCTGTGGTCCTGGTGGGAGGAACAATCAAGAATCTGTTCGCCTTCAGGCAGGAGACATGGCTGGATGGCACGGCTTCACCTCTCCACACCACCACGCTCGGAGCCTCCTGTGGCGAGGCTAAGCCTTGAAGTGATTTGGAGACTAATGGAGAAAAGTTGGTCAGGACTTTCTGAGAGGCTTTTTCATGACATCCATCCTGAAGCGTTTATTAATTTAGTGGGGCTTCTTAATTAAAGGCTCAATGAATAATTGAAACATAGTTTTTGATTATACTGAAGTTGGTGCCATTTTGAGTTATAATTGTAACTAATAAATTAGTTAAATAGGTTAGATGATGAAACCTTTCTCGGGGGAACACTCATAATTTCAAGAATTTATCTACATGTCATTCAGAGGATGTACGCAAGGGAAAAAAAATAGATGATCAGAAGAAATCCCAGCTTAAAATTGTATTAATCAATGATATCCACACTGGGCACTGAGGTTCACAGGCCACTCACTGTCACTGAGCAAAGCTATACCTAGGATTACTTTCTCCGATGAGCAGAACTCAAACCTGGAAGTGGGTTTGTCTCAGGACACTCCGTTGTCCCAGGAGCTCTGCACAAAGTCAATCCATGAGAATGTGACAGAGGCCAGTGACTGATCTTTGTCAGTCACCTTCCCCCAGATGATGTCATTCCAACATGATAACTCTCTTTTCCGCACTTGTCAGTCAACAGACTTTGTCAGGCACCTACTGAAGTGAGGCGACCACGTAGGGTCTCACCATGACATGCCAGGCAGAGCCCTCTGACTGAAGCAGAAATAATTACAGGCATGTGGGATGAGTGAAGCTATAGGGCCATCCCCAGTGTCCCCTGTGCTCTTCAGTGATCCAATAGGAAATGTGGTAGAAAAGGCAGGGAACACACTCCAGCCCTCAGCATGGAGTCCTCTGGGAAGAGACAGCTGCATGGAATGGAAAGTGCCTCTCCAAGTACTTGTATTTCTGCTCAGATCTTATATGCAGTATGAATCACAGGATATGACCGACCAACTCCATTCATTCATTCATTCATTACTTCACTCGGTCACTCAACAAACAGCAACGACTCATATAATAAACAAGCACCAAGCCTCCCAGTAGGCTCTTGGCTTACACAGAGTGAGAGAGGACTCATCTGAGAGCCTGATCAGGCCATGAACCAGGCAAGGCTTACATCCTCTTCTTCATGCTGCCGACACAGAGGCCAAATAACTTCTGCCTTTGATCTCAGCATCTGCCACCCTCACCAACATCCCCTAAAACTCTGTATGCTTTCCTCCCATCTTGCTCTCATCCCCCCTCGTTACCCACCCCTGCCCACTACCTCCCACATTCCTCTTTGCTGACCCACTCTATCCCTGACTCTCTTAGGCCCTTGTGTTTCACAGCAGTCTCAACCCTTCAGTCAGCCAAAATCTAGTCATCTCACCACATATCCTGGGACCCACCTAGAGCCTAGGCTTGGGCCTGGAAGATATTTATAATAGACTGAAAACCAGACATAGGCATCCTTTTTCAGGAATGAAGATTCAGGGTAGGGGCCTCACAGATGTGCCTCA
Source organism: Acomys russatus (assembly GCF_903995435.1). NCBI lineage: Eukaryota > Metazoa > Chordata > Mammalia > Rodentia > Muridae > Acomys > Acomys russatus. The sequence goes on from NC_067153.1 coordinate 50,795,890, forward strand.
AATCTAACCTATTCCAGGGAATCCCTTGTAAGTGTGCCCAGAGGCTCGTCTCCTAGGTGAGTCCAGACCTAGGAGATGACAGTCAATATGAATCACCACAGTGTTTGTGTGGGTTTTTTTCCTCTATGCTCTATTGTTTTAGCCTACATGGCTAGTAGGCTTTTTGGTTTCTATTTTTGCATGTCATGTTACTAGATTTGGGACCGTTTATGGTTTGGAATATCCCTCTTTTTAAAAATGGGGAGAGGGGAAGAAATGGGAGGGAGGGAAGAATGGGAGGAAACAGGGGAAGGGCTAACAATCGAGATGTAATATGAATAAATTAATTTTAAAAAAGATAAAAAAAACGCTTTGCTTTTTGTGTCTCTCTTGGTGGCCAAGAGCAATCTATTTACTTTGTAAATTTGATGGGTTATTAAAATGTGGGTTTTTCCTTCTGGGTAACATAAATCATGTACTGTTGTTTGTTGTTCATATTTTCTGTGTTCGTTTTCATTTATTTTCTGCCAGAAATGTGTGATTCCAAAAGATTTGCACTTAAAACCACCCTATTATATTTGGGTTGATTTCTGCTATCCTCACTTTTATAGGAGTTTTTTTGCTTTATACATTCAATGGTCATATTGCTTGTTGCTTAGAATTTTAGACAACTCAAATTTCTTATAAATTGGATTTATAAAAAATAATTAAAATAATTTAAAAAATAATTGAAAGAGGAAGGGAGGGGAATGGGAAGATACAAGTGAGGGGATAACAATTTAGATGTAATCTGAATAAATTACTTAAATTTAAGAAAAAAAGTCACCTAGACTTATCATGAACTCTGAACCACAGGACTGTAAGAAAATAAATTTGGTTTTAACCATAAATTTTATATAACCTGTTAAAGCAGCCCCCAAGAGACTATTATGACTGTTATGATCAACCATCTTGACTGAATTGGGATCAATAAAGCATTTCACTGGGTGAAAAAAATAATTATGTTTGCATGTTGGAGGATGCAGGTATCCACAGAAGACAGAAGAGAGTATCAGATTCTCTGGAGCTGGAATTATAAGCAGTTGTGAGCTGCCCAATATCAGTGCTGGGAATCGAACTTGGATCCTACACAAGAGCAGCACATGCTCTTCAATCGCTGAGCCATCTCTTCAGACCCGTAAACTAGATGATTTATCATTTTCTATATCCTAGTTTGTTTCTTCTGCTGTGGTAAACAATATAGCCTAAAGTGACTTGGGGAGGAAAGGGTTTATTTCAGTTAACAATTTTTAATTCATCACGGAGAAAAGAAACTATGGCAGAGACCATGGAAGAACACAGAAAACAAAGAAATGCAAAATGCCCCATGGACATGACCACAATTATACACTCCTCCTCCTCCTCCTCCTCCTCCTCCTCCTCCTCCTCCTCCTCCTCTTCATTTTTTTAGTTTTTCGAGGCAGGGTTTCTCTGACCTGGGCTTGCTTTGTAGACCAGGCTGGCCTTGAACTTACAGAGATCCACCTGCCTCTGCCTCCACAAGTGCTGGGATTACAGGTGTGTGCCACCATGCCCGACTTCATGTGTTCCTTATAGTACAGGGCTAACTTGGTGAATCAGTTGATCACCACCTATCATTTAAAGTAGAAGTTATTCCATTTGCATTAAAGCCATTTCCATATTCCTGATTAATTTCTTTCTCTGTATTCCTTTAATTAACTTCCAGGTTTTGATAATCTGCTTACTCTCTTCTCTAATATTTTGCCAAGTCTTTCTTCATTATAGTTGTGTCTTTTAGATTTAGGAGTCCAGATGGAACTCTACCAAACCATCCTGACCACATGTTATAGCACATGTCCCCATGAACAGGTCTGGGCCAACTTTAAGGAAGATGTGAGACTGGAGGACTTGGTCACCTGCCCAGACCAGCAGTGTTGGCTGGACCTCCCTCAGCCTTAGACAGCAACTAAGTCTAGCTCAAACGAGAACTACAAATACAGTACCATCAACACTGTTAATCCAGAGTCCTGAGCAGAGTTAGGTGCCCCTGTGCACCTCACTGGGTACATCCACATGCCCCTGTAGCTTCACTGGGTAGACCCACGTGCCTTTGTGAAGCTCACGTGCCCCTGTAGGCTTTACTTGGAAATCTCTGCTGCTCCTTGCACAGCCACATGCAGCAACAGTTGACCAATACACTGTCCACCCGATTCAACATGACCGCATCACCCATTTTTTCCCACTGTCCTCTGACAGCCTAAGCATCAAAGACATCACTGGAAAAATCAATTCTACAGTTTGCTCATAAAATAAATTCAAAGAAAAATGCTTTCTTTCTAGTCTGCACATGGAAAATTAAGCGAAATATCAATTCTCACTCAGGTGCCTGGTCAGGCAGCCCTCACTCCAGCCCTGAGTTGATTTTGACATTTACAGCTTCATCAAAGCAATGAAACAGTCACAGCTTTGCAACCCATAACTCACAGCACTGCAGCTCTGTTTACGCTATATTTAGGCTGTTCAAGAATATTTGCTTGAGTTTTAAGGGCATAAAGGATTTATACTGGACTCAGAAAGTCAACAAATGTTTACTAAATTTTTTCCCCAGTGAAGATGACACTAATTTAGGCACGAGAAAGGTGTGAGAAAAAGATGATGCTATGTGTATGTGTATATGTATACATACACACACACATATATATAACACATACACACCCACACACATACACACACACACACACACACACATACACACACACACACACACACACACACACACACATATATATATATATATATATATATATATATATATATATATATATATATATGTTACATACCATAGTATCTTGGAGCCATTGATTGGATTCTGACACAAGGGCAGGAAAAAAGCACATTAGAAGAGAAGAGAATATTTTAGGAAGATTACATTTTAAAAGTCAGGTGTAGATTTTGAAAACATCTTCAGTTTGTAACATGTCATATTTTTCACTAGTACTTCTTGCCATTCTGTTTCATACTGTTTCAACACTCTGATGAAAAAAGGTGAACAAGCTGCCTGTATGTGTGTCAGATAACTAATAAAGCCTTAGTTATTTCTTCTTTCAGATTTATTATGTCATTGAAAGGAGACATAGATACATAGGTGATTACAGATGGAAGAGGTATATCTGGAAAGGTAGCTTGTTTAATGTTTTTCTTGCACCTGAATCTCTGACTTCATGGCTTTTTTTTTTCCTTCATCAGATTTTACCACTGAGACCAACTTATCGTTAGCTCTGCTGTTGCTTTTCACAAATAGATATGGAGATAAATTTAAAAAAAAAAGATGATGCTTAGCTCTAAGCTTCTAAAGAGCCGTGAGATGTCCATGTTCTTAAAAAAAAAGGCCTCGGGTCCTCCTTGGCACTGATGGGCTGGCATATCATCTGAGCTCCTCCAGGCGCAACTTCCAAATTGAGAACCTGTGGGCACCAGCAGCCTTCTAAAGAACTATGTTGTTCAGAAGTTTTTGTGTCTTACCCAGGTGACTGTCAGTCATGCCAACGACATGCCTGTATATTCCTGGTATCCTGCAGGTTCTGGAAGCTGTGTACAAGTTAGTCTCACACATAAGACCCCAATACAGAGCACACCCCCCAAAGTCCTGAGGTGTGGGTAAGAACCAAGGGATTTCAGGGTTCGTGTGATGAGCATGGATAGGACTCTCACAGGCTTCAGGAAAGGACAATGGCTAGCCGTGGGTCTCTCGTGAGCAAGGGAATGAGTGTGACATTGGAGATGTGAGGCAGATGCCCTCTGGTAACTACTGGGCACTGTTGGTCTATGCTTGTCCCCTCTCACACATTGAAGTCAACCTGGAGTTTCCAGGCCTGCTGGCTTCCCTAGGTATGGACACATCTAAGCATGTCTTCAGCTCACTTCCCTCACCCCAATATCACACAGGCAGGCAGTGCCCATTCCTATCTACTGTCAAGCCCAAGGCCTTGGCTACCTTGACCTTCACAAGCCCTCTGATGAGTACTCTCAGTTCTCCCCAACCTGGGTCTCTGCCCATTCATCTCTCTCTCTCTCTCTGCCCAGAACTCCCACTCCAGGATCTTACTGTAGGTGGCCCCAGTTAGTACAACCCACTGATGTTGTGGACCTCGCCTCTCCCTTCCACTGAACTAGGGCATCATGAGATGAGATGTGCTTCGGTGTGTGCCATGCATTGGCCAAAGACACTTTGCAAGGGTTATCAATGAAGCCTTTCCCACTTCTGGAGGTTTTGTAAGGTGCATAGAGGTTATAGGCCATGGCGAATGGAAGTAAATAGGAATCTGAAAACTGGGGACCAGCTATGCTCTTGCTCTGTCAACTGTCACTCACTAGGGCACCCTTCTGGCATCCACAGTTCAGTTTCCTAGTCTATACAGTGAACAAGTTGAGCAGGCAACTAAACAAAGGCAAGTGACAGGTCCACATGGTCCTCCCCTACCTGGGAGGTAAGCATAGCCATCATGCCACAAGTTATAGGGAGTGTCTTATGGAGTACATGGAATACAGAGAGGCAGGCAGTGTCTTGTCTCTCTCCAGCATCCCTCTAAAGGAACAACCAGGGCTTAGGTCTTTAGTTCTTACCTTCCCTCCAATGGGTGTGTGGGTGTGATTTCTCAGAAAGTAGGAAGGAGCAGAATGGACCACAGGTGAAGGGAAATAAGAGGAAACCACTGAACTCACCTGGGACTGCAGCCCTACCTAGAGTCTTGTCTGCACATGGGGGTACTGCAGGCTACAGAATTTGCTGGTACGATGGAGTGAGGTAGAGAGAGTAACTGTGCTGTATCTGGGGGCTGAATCTAGAGAATCATTGGTCCTGAGCAGCCCAGAGCTGGTAACTACCACGCTCCTCCCTTCCCAGGATTGAGCACATCAGGGAAGAGTGGGATCCCTGTTCCTGCTGCTCAGGCACCACCCACTGTTGGTCATTGGTGTCCCTCTATGCATGGTTTGGGCTGAGGCACGTTCAGGCTCAGGACCATTTCCAGAACTACAGTCAGCATGTCTAAGCCCAGCATTCCACCTGCACACAGCAGATGCTCGTGAAAGCATGGTGAGAGGATGCAAGATCTCAGGTGGGGCTGCTCTGAGCAGGAAGCAGTGGTGGCTGGGAGGAGTATGTGGTGAGTGGCTGCCATGCCTAACAAGATCTGGCATGGGAACCAGGGCCTCAGTCAGTCCCCTGCTAACTGTGCTACAACAGGAGACAACAGGCAGCCAGTGGAATGGCATCTTCTGCATCAGCCTTTGGAACTTCCAGAACATTCTAGACTACTCTCCTGTTGGACCAACACCAACTCCATAGGGTAGGCTCACGGTAGGCTCACTGACTCTACCCTATCCTCACAGCCTTGGGGGACATGGAGGCTACAACTGGAAGCATCCACTAGCTTATTCATCTGGGGTCACTCTGCATTTGTTTCTGGTTCTCATTTAAGGTACTGGTTCCATATTGTTGGTTAAGTTATAAAATGATGTTACAGAAATAAGGTCAGGAGAAGGCATCCTGGAACTTAGGGCCTCCCCTGCCAAAAAAAAAAAAAGCAATACTACAGGGGCCCTGGAGGTCAAGGGGCCCCCATACTTCTTGATGACAAGGCTATGCTTGGCCTGTTGGCAAAGCTCTAGATATACAGAAAATCCAGACACATGGCTGCGCTGCCCTCATCAGGGTCAGAGTTCACAGGGAGCAGGTGTAATGCCCTCTGGCTTCTCACTCCAGCAAGACCCTATCTCTGAAAAGGTGCCTCACAACCCTGCGTGTGCTCAGATCTTCCAAGTCATAGCAGCCTGTCTGAGAGCAGGAGCTGATGAGCCTGGTGTCTCTACAGTTGCAATTATATATCTCTGCTGACCTCCAGGTCGTAAATGGATGCAGCCAGGGCAGGGGCCTTCTGGATCTATTCTTCCCTGACTCTTGGAGAAAACAATGGCCCTGTGGTGTTGTCTTCACAAGATATCTCCTACATTTGGTACCCCGACTCCATTCCTGTCCCTCATAGAGGGGTTCAGAATAATCAGCTGTACACTTGAGGCATGCCTAGCAGCCTCCAGTGCCCTCAGCAAGGCCTACAGGAAGGAAGCAGAGCTGCTCACTGAGAACTGAGGGAGGAGGTGCTGCTGCTCACGTGGAGCATGTGTATCTGACTGATCCCACCCTCCCCCCCTCCAGAACTTCACAGGCTTAAGGACAGCACACACAACCCTCCATGTCAGCTTTTAGAGGGACGTAGTTGTGCAATACATCTTGGCTTTGCTGGAACTGTCATCAGAGTCATTGCCTACCTTCCTGACTGTCACTGGGCAAGGCTCCTGGCTTCCTGCAGGTCCAATTTGGAAGGCTGCCTCCTTGGGCTATGATGCAGATGGAGGGATGGTTTTCTGGGTAGCTTTTTGCCACTCTGTGCCTTCTTCATTGCCCAGTGTGGACCCTGTCACTCACAGCAGAGGCCCCTCTGCAGCCCCACCCCCCACTGCTCACAAGCCACAAGAAGCTGAACATGAAAGGTAAAGTGCTAGACTCACCAGCCTCCCCATATGATGTCCCCAGGCTGGCTTTTCTCACTATGACACACCCCCAAGGCCAACTGTTGTCCCCACTCACTCACTCCATTCTGTGGACTTGGAAACACTTGTCACATGAGTCACATGAGTCAATCAACTATGGAAAACTGAATGTGGGTTGTGTTTTAATTTTTTTCTATCAAAATTGTCAGATGACAAAAATTCTCAGGAGATTGAAAGTTTGAGGCAGTTGTGGATAAAACCACAGGGAGCTGGGAACATTCTGGAACTAATAGTTTCCAGCAACAATTTCGTTTGCTTCTGTAATTATTGCTCCACTTTGATTGGGGTCGTTTGGTAATTTGCAGTTTTCTGGAAAGCCGCACTTCATCCAGATTTTCAGTAGAAAAAGGCTCCTAGTACTTTTCCCGCTCTGCTGCTTCCTGTTGGCGTGCTTCAGTTGACACAGGTTTTGTCCTGCATAACTGGATTCTTAAAAGAATGGTTTTTATTTTATTCTATAGAATTTGATAAATAAGTTGTCATTTGTGTTTTTTATTAATAATTGACACATACATGTGTTACCTGGAAGTAAAAAAGTGTAATCGCGCCTTAATATTCCTACCACCGTCTTTGATTTAGGCCACTCATTCGCTCTTTCTTCTCTCCAAATACCCAAAAGAAAGCTGAAAGAGAGGAGTGGGGAGCTGCATCATATTGGGGGGTCCCACAAGAAGAGCTCCATCTCCAGATAAGGCTAATGGTAGGTCCTTACCCACAGAGCCTATATTCATGACGCTTGTGAGTGACAGCATGGCACTGGATCCAGAGCTCCTCCCCAATGCTTCAATCAGGACTCAGGTTTTCATTCTTGGCAGCAGCTGGACTTGAAGCCATGCTCTCTCGGTATTTCCCTTCCACTGCCTCTGGGGGGCAGAGCCCATCCTGGGGCAGCACCTCAGCGGGAGGACTTGAGGTTTGACAGAGAAAGGGTAGTGCTTCCACCCCAAGCTGAGGACAGTGCTCCCGCCCCCAGCTGTGAGGCCATAAGAAGAGCTCTCTGGATCAACCACAAGTGTGTGGCTTGTCCTTGGTGATTGTGTTGCTTGCTTGTTTGCTTGTTTATTTTGCCAAAGTAACACAATCCCAGACATGTCTGGGAACCTAAACTGAGAAAATGCCTCCATAAGATTGGCCTGTAGGCAAGACTGTGCAGTATTGCCTTGGTCAATGATTGACTCGAGAGGGCCCAGCTCATTGTGGGTGGTGCCACCAGTGCTGCAAGTGGTCTTGGGTGGCATAAGAACGCAGGCATAAAAAGCAAGCCAGTAAGCAGCTCTCCTCCATGACTTCCTCATCCATTCCAGCCTCCAGGTTTTTGCCCTGAGTTCCTTCAGTGATGAACTGTCACTTATAAGCCAAATAAACCCTTTTCTCCCCGAGTCACTTTTGGTTGTGGTGTTTAATGACCTTTCTCTGTCCTCTGCCTGAACTGCTGTGGGCACACTTCCTCAAATACCAGTCCCCAAGTACTGGGATGACACCTAACCTGACACAGGAGCCAGAGAAGGAGGGTGTATGCAATTCATAATATTACACTGAACAGCTTTCACAGTTAAGATCCTCTGGGCTTAACAGGCCATGTTTCTATAAAGAGTTGGCTTTTGGACTTCACTCAGCCACTGGCATGGCTCCTGGGGCTAGGAGTCCTGAATGTGGAGCCCAGGGATGGGTAGACAATCCGGACTTGGGTCTGCACGTGATACTGAGATTCAGCCCTGATTCTGGGAGCTGAGAAGATGACATGCACCTGACAAACATATAGGGCAAGGAAAACTATGCCTGGAGGAGACATGTTTGTTGTGAGAAGACCCAATCTAAAGCTGGAGGACACCTTTCCCTGGGTCCTAAACTCAATAAAAAAAAAAAACAAAAAAAAAAAAAACGGACTGAGTACTGGCGTGCTTGTACTCACTCATTCTCTCTCTGGCCTTGACTGTGGGTGTGACCAGCTGCTGTACAGTCCTGCTCCCTTGACTTCCCTGCAGGGATGGCCTGTGACCTGGAGCTAGGAGCCAAACAAATCCTTTCTCCTCGAAGTCTCTCTTTTTGGGGTGTTTTATCACAGCAACAGTAAACAAAACAAGACCCAATTCATTAAGTGCAGAAACCCAGGTGGACACCAGTTCCTGGAGCCCACTGGGTTCCATAAAATATGTTCACAGCCTCCCGTGTATCAACGCACCACATCCAGCTCCCCACAAGAACCTGAAAACAGCTTTCCCAAGCCCTAGTGTGCTGTGAAACCAAAATATAGTGCTCCCCCCCCAAAAAAAGGCTGTAACCTCCTGGACCATGTACAGAGCCTGTTAAACATGAAGCGCATTCACCAAGTCCTTGCTGGCATAATGCCATTAAAGGGTTTTGTCATTCAATAAGACCTGACTGAGTCAATCTCACTGTTAAAAACGACATCTCTGGGGACTAACAAGATGACTCCATTGGTAAAGTGCTGGCCAAGCAAGCATGAAGGCCTAAATTCGCTTTCCAGAGTCCACACTACTCCAGTTTCCTTTCTGTTTCTGCAATTAAAAAAACAAAATTCAGATCAAAAGCAACTTAGGAGAGGAAAAGGTTTCTTTCAATTACACTTCCAGGTCACAGTCCACCATTAAAGGACGTCATGGGAGAAACTGAAACAGGACCATGGAGGAACCCTGCTTGTCGGCTTACACTCAGCTATGTTGCTTAATCAACCCACCTGCTAGGCCCTGGCCCCAAAGGTCTGGCCCCTCCCACACCACTCATCACTCACTCATAACAGTCTCTCACAGACATGGCCACGGCCAATCTGATCATGCCAATTCTTCAGCTGAGGTTCCCTCTTCCCAGGTGACTCTGGTGTGTGTCAAGTTGAGAATAAATAAATAAATAAATAAATAAATAAATAAATAAATAAATAAATAAATAACTTAAGTAGAACAATATGATAGGCAGATTTGGGCCCAGGGGTCCCGCTCAAACTAAGGCACCAGCCAAGGACAATACAGGAGGTAAACTTTAAACCCCTTCCCAGATCTAGCCAATGGTCAGAATATTCTCCACAGTTGAGTGGAGAGTGTGATACGACTTTCTCACGTACTATGGTGCCTCACATTTGACCATGTTCCCTGGAGGGGGAGACCTGGTGGCACTCAGAGGAAGGACAGCAGGTAGCCAAGAAGAGACTTGATACCCTATGAGAATATATAGGGGGAGGTAATCCCCCTCAGGAACAGTCATAGGGGAGGGGAATAATGGGAAAATGGGGGGGGGAGGAATGGGAGGATACAAGGGATGGGATAAACATTGAGATGTAACAAGAATAAATAAATAAATAAATAACTTATTTTTTAAATAGGACATACTAAACAATTTTTTTAAAAATATAAACACAGTGGCATGGACTTATAATTCCAGCACTGGGGAAGCAGAGACAGAACAATGCCCTGAGCTGGCTGACCAGCCGGCAGAGCCTATTGGTTAAGGGGCTGCAGACCAAAGTGAATGTCTGTCTCAGAAAACAAACTGAACATCATCCAAGGTGTCTTCTGGCCCCCACATGTATACTTACACACATGCATGTGTACCTGCACACACACCACTCTGGCCACAGAAATCTCCTAGAACTTTACTTTCCCACACAACCTGAATTTTGACTGAGGCCATGTGCCATCTCCACAGAAAACATTAAGACTGAATGTTTTATACAGTTTTTATTTTTAAATTCTATCTGGATATCAATAGTATAAGCTTTTCGGACAAATTGAGCAGCAACAGTCATTGGCGGATCCTACTACCAATAGAATGCTGTGACAGGAAATCAGGCACACGTACTGTCTTGATTGGTGAGTAGGGACACTGATGTGAAGGGAGGTGAACAGTCCCTCCCCCCAGAGGCCTTATGGCTCTTGGCAGTGGGACAAGGTTGCCTCTGGCCCTTCCTGACTTTTGGATAAATAAGGACTGATAGTCGGAGGCAACGGATGTTTTTCTCTGTCCCCTGTATGGCTGTGGGACTCTCCTTCAGGAAGATGTACATGAGGTGATGCAGCAGACATTACAAGCCTGCACCTCAGGATTTTCACAATCTTAATGCCCCTTGAAGACTGATGCTGAGGAGCCTGAGCTGGCCTGATGGAGACGTGAGGGGTCCAGCCACCAACCAGTCACTGTCAGACATGGTGAGAGACCTCCTCAGCCATCAACCTGGGCAAGCAGAACCTCATAGCCGTCCACAATGTCAACAGTGTCATGAGGAGTAACAACATACATAGTTCCCACTACATGTGTGAGGATGCTTACGACACATTGCTGATAGCTCAGACACTAGCTGTGTTGGCTGGAGATGAACAAGCTATGGGCTGTCTGGGCTTCATCAAGGACTGACTGTCCACTGCCTGGTCTCCCAGTGGATTCCTGGGCCTGCATTATCATACACAATGCCCAGTCTATGAGACAATTTCAAATCTTCAGGTCCCAGGAGCTCTTAACAAACTGGGCATCTCTCTAAGCCACCATCAATAATGAAGTACCCACTCGTCCCAAGAGGCTGTTCGCAGGCCTAGTGGCAAGCAGAATGCTCCAGAGATATTTTTAAACATACCGGCAGAAGCCTCGTGATTGAATGTGTCATTATCCAATGATGGCTGGTGATCGTCAATTACTTAACTGAGAGAATCAAAGTACAAATTGCTGGGTTCGCTCAATTACTGCTAAAATGGTATAAAAGCATTTTAATTGTAATCAGAAAGCACCCTCTCCAGAGTGGATATTAAAGACAGTAATGAGCAGTCATAAATACAGTGACCCATTTATCTCCTTATCCGCCCACCAAACAGAAACACCGCGTCCCAGTAAACTGACTCGAAGAGCAGAACGGAGTTAATTAGCTTTGCTGAATTAGTGGAACATCTAAATTGGATACTATTCCAACGTTGGGTTGAAATTTGTCTTAGCTTGGAGCTGGTTTTCTAGCTGAAAAACGGGTGACAAGTGAAATAATCAACTTAATACAGAGTGATTTTCCTTTTTTAAAAAAAAATTAAAGTGAGAAAAGCATATTTAATATCTTTATCCTCCTACAAAGGTGATTTGGGAACGTTTGGGGTGACTTTTAGGCAAAAGGTCTGGTGAAACCCTTGCTGCAGTCTCGGTGGCAAAGGAATAGGGCAAGTCATTTGGGGTCAGTAACCATGCTCGCCTGGAAAGCTTGAAAAATGTGTCCAACACAGCATACAACATGTAAGGACATGCCATTGTAGAGCCTGGCTCTCTGGGACAGCCCGTTACTGAGGACAAGGCTCCTCACATGGACCTAGGCTCCTGACACATATGTAATTGATGGGCAGCTTGGTCTTCATGTGGGTCCCCTAGAAATTGGAGTTGGGGCTGTCTCAGACATGGACATAGTTGCCTGCTTTTTGATCACTTGCCCCTAACTGGGCGGCCTTGTCTGGCCTCAGTGGAAGAGGATACCCTTAGTCCTGATACCACTAGATGTGCCATGGTGGGTGGCTCCCCTCTTCTGAGGATAAAGGGAGAAGGAAAGGAGGAAGAGGATGGGAGGGTGGGACCTGGAGAAGAGGAGGGAGGGGTGCATTCAGGATGTAAAGAGAATAAATAAATTTTTAAAATAATTTTTTAAATGAGAAGTTTGTAGTCTGCCTACTGGAGAGCAAGAATTCTGTGATATGATTAACCTGAATCTCTGAGGACCAGGGGAAAAGATGATTTAGGGCTCAGTTTAAGGGGGAAAAAAGATGAGATGACCTCATCAAACTGTGATGGAAAAAAAAGGTAAAATCCCTCCTCTTTTGGTTGACTTGAGCATTGTCAGAGTGGATGATGTATACTCATAGGGAGGTCATCAATCCCACTGAATCCACCATCCAATTGCTAATTTTAGCCTGGAAACACCCTCACAAGCACCCAGAATCACTGTTTAATTGTGCACCCTGCAGTCCACATAAGTTGACCCAAAACTAACCATCACAGACACCCAGTACACTTCCAGGTACATGTTCCAAACAGTGACCCTCAACTTCCCGTCTGAGTACCAAGAATAAGAGCATCCAACTTACAGTCACTGTGTCACAGATATGTAAGTGAGGAGGTGTGTGTGGGGAAGCAGTCAGTTGAAGACCAAACAGAAGTGAGCTGCAGATGTCCATGACCTGGAAGTGATACCTGAGTCAAACAGTAACTAGGAACCTTCTGATGAGGCACAAGAGCTGAGGAGGCAGGTTTTTCACAACTGGAAATGTCCCTGAAAACCTGGCTTGACACCTTCACCCCAGAACCCAGTCCTGGGGGAGGCACAGAGGTCATTTCAGGGAAAGAAACTCTAAAGAGCAGAAAACACATGGTGTTTCTAAATTACCACACACAGAGGGTGAGAGAGAGTCCAGATGCTGGGCCCAAGATAAACATTGCTTCTTAGGGCCTGGATGCTAGCTATCCAGCCTGCAGGACATCCCTATGGAGTTCTTAGCAAACACTACCATGGCTTCCAGGATCTCTAGATCAGTGAATACACTTAAGACTTGAGACTGGCTTCAGCAGCCAGCCTCATCATCAGGAGGATGCATACCATGGAGCAGCGAAGGCCGCTCTTCGGAGTCTATAGGGGAAAAGCCAAGAAGTAATCAACATAGCTGCTACATCAGAGGTCCCAGGGAGCCCTTCCTCCAAGTAAACAGAAAAGCCTAGCCCAAGGTGCACACCACATGAGAAGTGTGGAGTCAGTCAAGGAGTGCATGCCCATGTGGAGTCTGTTTCAGGGACAAGAGCAACATAAGGACGCCCCAATGGGCACGAAGTGTCTGGGAGCACACAGTATGCTCTATGTGGATGTGTCAGGATTTTGACGTCCAAATCCCAGATGAGAAGATCATTTGACCTTGAAACATACATGTTTATCTGCACAATCATCAGCACTACCACCACCGTCACTAGCACCACCACTCTCATTGTCATTATAACCAGCACCATCATGGCAATGGCCATAGTCACACATCATCACCATTACCTCTTACATTAGTCAAAGTTCTCTAGAGGAACAGAAAGTATAGAATGTGTACATACACGAGCATGTGCATGCATGTGTATAAGTGTAGGGAAAGATTTCAAGAGTGGCTTACGGGCTGTGGCCCAGCTAGTTCAACTATGGCTATCTACCAATCCAGTAGTTGTTCAGTCCAGGAGGCTGGATGTCACAGCTGGTCCTCTGGATGTTCCAGAATCCTGAGGTATAGGATTCTAAAGAAGTAGGCTCTGATGTCAATGAAGGAATGGACTTGCCAGTCAGTGAAAGTGAAAGCAAGCAGGCAAAGAGAGCAAGCTACCTTATTCCATGTCCTTAATATAGGCTGCCACCAGAAGGTGTGGTCCAGATTAAAAGGTGGATCGTCCCACCTCAGACTATCTCAATAAAAAAGTGTGTCTTCCCACTTCAAATGATTTAATTAAGAAAAAAATCCCTCACAGATGTGCCTACCTGCTTGGGGTTTAGTTAATTCTAGATGTAGTCAAGTTGACAAGCAAGGATAGCCATCACACCACTACTATCACCATCACTAAAGAGATCATTACAATCACCATCAGCAAACACCATCATCACAATCACCACCATCACCATATCACAACCATCATCACAATCACCACCAGCACACATTATCATCAGCATCCCCATTATGGTCATCACAGTCATCATTTGTCATGATTAAGTCATTATCAATATCACCCATTGTCATCATCACCATCATCACCATTATCAGCATTCTCACTGTCACCATCAGCACTACAATAACCATCACCATTATTAACATTATGTCTATTGTCACCATCACCGTACTCAATGCCATCACCATCACCATCATCACCACCACCACCACCACCGTCATCTCTACCCTCATAAGCATTAGCATCAACATCATCACTACAACTCTCACTAGCACCATGGATTAGTGGGTTTTCTTCTACTGCCTATGGATAAGTATAATTATCTATGACAACATTTATCAGCCCTAACACTATCAAAACTTCAAGGTTGGATAGTTTTTTTGATTGTAGGTACTGTCATATATGCTGCAGACCACACAGCAGTAGCCCTAGGCTTTACTCAAGAGACGCCAGTAGCAACTGCTGCCTCTGTTATGAGCATACATACTTTCTCCAGCATTGCCTTGTTCAAGTGGAAAGCAGAATTGCAGCTGGGCAAGATGTACTGTTTGAGGACCATTTGATGTTGCTACAAACTGAGTCCCATGCCAGCACTCATAGCCTCAAGTCCTATCACAAAATTTGTGTTCTATTGTCTGCCTGTGGTGTTCACGTGAGCAAAGACATGACTGATGTGGGCTTTTATGTAGCTTACCAGGGACATCGTGCAACAGAAAGCATCACATATATTATTTTTTCATGTACATTGAAATTGGAAAATGTAAATCCTGATGACATCTTGTGAAAACCCAGACAGATTCACCAACACAGGCCTGCTCAAAGGACAGAAAATTGTAATGACTTGTCTCCTTTTTCATTACTCTAAGTGACGAATTGAAAGATTCATTTTAACCACATGCCAAACACAAATTCTAAAAATGCACTCCCACGAACCCTACCTTTCACTCTTTTCAGATGTCCCAGGATGCCTCCGTCTTCAGTATCACTGCTGAGTTCCAAAGATGCCTCTGGTTACCCAGAACCCATCCTCGCTGGTGTGTGGCAGTTAGAAGATGGAAGTTAACCAGCTTTGCTTTGCCTCCCCCTCCCGGGCCCCTGACTATGAGGAGACTCTGTAAAGTGGTGCAGTGGTGCTGTAGGGATATGGCTGGCCTGAAATAGAGGACAGGCGACCGAGGAGCTGCTAACCTCAGAACCCACCGGGAGGTCTGCAGGAGCTTGGGTCCTCAATCTTCATTTTCCGCTTCTCTGGTCTGCGCTTTGATTAGCTTTTCACTTCCTCCACCTACTTGCATTTGTCATTATTAATTTACGAGAGATTTTCTGGTGCCCTTAGTCAAACCATTCCCTTTCCTTGATCTAGCTGTTTCAACAAGTCACCCTTGTGTCTAGTCCACCTTAATGCAAGTGAGGATAAGTGGGGAGGTGAGGGGGGACAGACCAGCAGCTGATATCCTCCATTTCCCGGTTTCTTTTATATTCTAGGCATGTCAGCCTCCTGTTCTCATTCTTGTCCCAAGCTCCAAGCTTACAGCTCTGCCCCACCCTCACCCTGCTGCCACCCTCTTCCTCTTCCTCTTCCTCTCTATAGTAGACCCACCGTAATAGGTCAAACTTTAGAAACTATAGACTTTGTGGCCTCACTGCCTTGTGTGCATTTCATTAGTGGCTTCTAGAATGAGAATACATGAGCTACCACATTACAGACCAGGCCAAAGAAGCAGTGGTTTGTTAAAAGATTTTTTTTTTAACTTTACTATATCCAAAATGAGAAAGGGAAGAGAGAAACCGGAAGAGAAAAAGTGCTTCTCTTAGCCTAAGCTGAACTACATCAACTAAAATTGTTTAAAAAGACATGTCTGATATAATAGATAAATGATATATAAGTGATGATGAAGATAAAGAGAGATATTAGATAGATAGATAGATAGATAGATAGATAGATAGAAGAGAGAAATGAAAGATAGAATGGAAAGAGAAATGATGATTGGTTGATTAATTAGTTGGTAACTAGATGATGTATATTGATAGGGAGAGAAATAGAGATTGATGAAGATAGATACATAGATGAGAGAGAGGGAGAGAGAGAGAGAGAGAGAGAGGGAGAGAGAGAGAGAGAGAGAGAGAGAGAGTTTAACTCCTTCATCTACATCATCTTGTAGGACCTACCCTTCTAATTTTCTCAACATTGAGTGACAGTCGGACTTTGGTGAGGTTTGGTTGGGTCTCTCAGAGTCAAAGCCATCTACACACTCTAGATAATGAGTTTTACTTCTGGTCAAGTCTTTTACATCTTAAAGTCAGGTTGTGACCCAGGCAGAACATTAAATGCAATCGCTGGATCAGAGACCGAGAACACCTTGATGCATGGGGCTTAACAGATGAGGACCCTGACCACTAACTGCACCACCAGTAGAGGCTGCAGAGTCCTCTGGCTACTCCTCAGATGCACAATTTCTGTGTACCCCACCACTCTCTGGCCTCCCTGACCCACTTACCAAAGGCCTCAGAAGCTGAGCACTTCTGCAAAGCCACAGGACCAAGCTATTTTGGCACAACCAATTTGAAGTGGGACATTTGGCATTACTTCACAAATGAAATTTTTGCACTTTCCAGCTCTTTTGTAAGTAGAACAACACAAATTAAAACAATCTACCTAATATTATCTAGGCACATGGCAGGGCCTCTGTATGCCTCAGCATCCACATCTCTAGTCCCTTTGGGATCAAGGGTCCATTTTGTTTCGACTCTATCACTTGTAAATATGACCAGGTGACTGGGAGGCAAGTGTCCTTGACAAACCATGCAGGTCCCACCTCTAGGTAGATCATTACCAAGAGGACTTCTTCATCCCTGATGTTTTCACTGAAGAAACAAGGACCCCCCAGGACCAAAACCATCATGAGTGATGAGCTAATACACAAGGGCTTGATGCCAGGAGATACAGATTGTAGCGACTGTGTTTGTCTAAGTGAGAAGGAAGCTTTTGATCACTAGCCCTAATGGCAGAAATTGCTCCTCACTGTGATGCTCCTGGGCCATCTTGACTGTGTCTAAATCTATATGTTTCATGTCTCACCCATATAGTACTCATGGTAAAACCTACAAGTCAATGCTTCCTGTAGTTGCATCCTCCAGATGAGAAAACTAAGTATGAAAAGTGTCATGTCACACAGCAGAGCTCTGGTTCCCTCTAGCACTGTGCAGTTTTCAGACACCCTGCACTCTTCCAGCCTTTGGAAGTGCCCAGCACTCACTTATTCTCCCTTATCCTCTTTTCCCTAAACAACAACTGTTGTTCAAGTACCATGGAATCTCCAAGCTATACCAAACACCTTATCTCATTTTCAAATCCTGAAGGCTGCCGATACCATAACAGACCAATTTGCCCCAGGTTGTTCCTATATCCTTAATACTTGAAGTGTTAATTATCCTAAGGTTTTCTCAGGATTGAGAGTTCCACCAAACATCAAGACCTGTTAGAATTTGGAGCCAGTGTTCACATGTTGACGCCACCATCCACGCCAATTAAACAAGCTGCAATCTCCCTTTCCAAATGGTCCACATTTGGCAAAATTCAATTTAATTTAGAAATCAATAAACATGTGCTCACAACCTGTAGAATCTTGTGGACACTAGTCAGAATCATATGGCTCACACCAGATGGATGGAGAGTACACATATGCTCAAACAATATAGCAGCTGCTCATAAATTTAATGACAAGAAAGAGAAACAATGCTAACATTGACAATAATGATAGTCATTATGGAAATGGTGATGGTGGTGGCTATAGTGGTAAGGATGGTGAGGACAATGGATAGTGGAGATGGTGCTAATGGTGATGATAATTATAGTTTCATTGATGATGGTGGTAATAATGATGGTGATGGTGCTGTGGTGATAGTATACATTGATAGTAATGATAGTGATTTTGATAGCTGTTCTTGGTTGTCAACTTGACTATATATGGAATGAACCAAAGCCCAAGCTTCTCGGTATACTTATGAAGGGTTTTTTTTTTTTTTTCTTAATTGGGGGTAGGAAGACCCATCCTAAATCTGAATCATTTAAAGTGGGAAGGTCCATCTTGGGCTGTACTTTCTGGGGACAGCCTATATAAGAGACATAGATGAAGGAAGCTCTTGCTCTTTGTCTGCTTGTTGTCACTCCTGCTGGCAAGTTCATTCTGTCACTGGCATTCCAGACTACATCTTTGGGATTCTAGTGTATACCAAAGACCATCCTAGACATTCAGCCTTATGGACTGAACAACTATTGGATTCTTAGAGGTTTCCATTGCTGGAATAGTCAGACCACTGACTGTGAGCCTCTATAATAAATTATATTTAGATAAATGATAGATAAATAAATGGATAGGTAGTTTGGGAGAGAGAAAGAGAGAAGGGGAGAGAGATATAGATAGATGGATGAATAGATAAATAGATGATAAATAGAAGATAGATAGATAGATAGATAGATAGATAGATAGATAGATAGATTCTCTACATTCTGGCAATAATGGTAATGATGGTAATGTAGTGAGGGTGGTGATGGTGGTGGAGATTATGATGACGGCGATGATAGCAAAGGCACAGTGAAGATGGGAGAGTGATAGTTAACCTCATGAAGCAGAAACCCACCTTCAAATTCAATACAGTATAAGTGCTGTTTATCTTTCCTCATGTGTGCATGGGAAAGACAAGTAAGAAATTGTTTTATCTGATTGAATGGATGGTCAGGCCACAAACCCAAGCCATCTGGCTTCATAGACCCTGAATTCAATAGCACCAGGTGTGCAGACCAGAAAAGGTGCTCAGAGACTGTACTGGTTGGTTTGGATCTCAACTTGACACAAGCTAGAGTTATCAGAGAGGAAGCAGCCTCAGTTGAGGAAATGCCTCCATGAGATTCAGCTGTAAGGTGTTTTCTCAATTAATGATCAATGGGGAGGGCTCAGCCCATTGTAGGCAGTGTCATCCCTGGCCTGGTGGTCCTGGGTTCTGGAAGAAAGGAGACTAAGCAAGCCATGTAAAGCAAGCCAGTAAGCAACACCCCTCCATGGCCTCTGCATCAGCTCCTGCCTCCAGGCTCTTGTCCTGTTTGAGTTCCTGTCCTGACTTCCTTTGGTGATGAACAGCAATGTGGAAGTGTAAGCCAAATAAACCCTTTTCTTTCTGCTTTTTGGTCACGGTGTTTTGTCACAGCAATAGACACTCTAACTAAGACAGAGACCCTACATTTCTATTTATTGAGCCAAGAGGCATCTCAGACGAAGATGCCCCAAGTTACACACTAGCCTATCTAGACACAGAGCATCCATGAGAAGTGAGTGAAGCATTCCAAGACTTCTCACCTTTCTCTGCAAAGAGATCCCTTACCCGCTTGCCCTCCCTGAGGACAAGCCCAGCTTCCCTTCACTGAGGGTTTGCCTACTGCTTCTCAGTGCCTCATGGTGGCAGTGTGGAGAATCCAGCATGCTAAGAAGAGTTCAGTAAGGTATTCCTCCCACTAAGCTTTGGGGTCTTGGGAGGTCCAAGCCAGTGTCCTCACTGCCACAGAGGCTCTGGTTCTCACCGTCTCCCTCAGCAAACCGCCATACTAAGTAAAGCAGGGGACTAGAGAATACCAGCTTATCCGGGATGCCAACATTGTCCACATAAACTTGACCTCCCAAGTCTGAAATCCACATTCTAATCTCCCATCTCTTGTTTATCCTTATGGCCATGAACTTCAGCACCACTCAAGTTTCCTCTTCTCTGGTGTGTTAGCTTGACTCTCCTCTCTGTAACACATATCTAAGGTAATACACTTTAAAAGAAAACTAATTTCGGGAATTCCTTGTTTTTAATAGCTGAGTAGTATTCCATAGTGTAAATGTACCACAGTTTCTTAGTCCATTCTTCTACTGAGGGACACTTAGGCTGTTTCCATGTTCTGGCTATTATGTATAAAGCAGCTATGAACATGGTTGAGCATATGTCCCTGCTGTGTGGTAGGGCATTTTCTGGGTATATTTCGAGGAGTGGGATAGCTGGGTCTTGAGGAAGCCCTATTCCCATTTTTCTGAGAAAGTGCCAGATAGCTTTCCAAATTGGTTGTACTAGTTTGCATTCCCACCAGCAATGAAGGAGTGTTCCTCTCTCTCCACATCCTCACCAACATGTGGTGTCATTTGAGTTTTTGATCTTAGCCATTCTGATGGGTGTAAATTTGTGGACAAATGGATTGATCTAGAAATTATCATAATGGGTGAGTTCACCCAGAAGCAAAAAGAGACAAATGGTATATACTCACTTATATCAAAACACTAGTCTAAGTACCATGAAAAACTTTACTTACCAAGAAAGTGGGTCAGAGGAGAGGACACCCTATTGAGACTTTAGGTGAGAGTAGCATGGAAGAATGGGGAAATAGTAGGACGCACAGGGTCCTGGAAACCTACAAGAACTTTATGACAGGCAGATCTGGGTCCTGGGGTCCTCCTCAAACTAAGGCACCAGCCAAGGAGAATATAGGCAGTAAACTTCGAACCCCTACCAAGACCTAGCCGATGAACAGTATATTCTCCACCGTTGAGTAGAGAGTGAGATCTGACTCTCACACGAACTCTGGTGCCCCTTTTCTGACCACGTTCCCTGGATGGGGAGGCCTGGCAGCACTCAGAGGAAGGATAGCAAGTTACCAAGAAGAGACTCGATATTCTGAGAGCATATATAGGGGGAGGAGGTCTCCCTCAATCACAGACATAGGGGAGGGGAGAAGGGGGAAATGGGAGGGAAGGAGGAATGGGAGGAAACAGGGGAAGGGCTAACAATCTAGATGTAATATGAATAAATTAATTTTTAAAATGTCAAAAAAAAAAAAAAGAAACTAATTCACTTCGCCTCCCCATTGCTTTGGGCCTGAAGCACCTCAGTGCACCGTGGTTGGAACTTATGGAAGAGGACAACTTTTCACCTTGTGATGAAAGAGACTGAGGTCCCATGCTCTATTTCCAGGCACATCCAAGGATCTGATGGTTCTCATTTTCTTCCAAGTCTTCTGAGGAAGAGGGAGAGGAAGCAAGAGTTGGCGGATGAGACTTGATACCCTATGAGAATATATAGGGGGACGTAATCCCCCTCAGGAACAGTCATAGGGGAGGGGAATAATGGGAAAATGGCGGGGGGAGGAATGGGAGGATACAAGGGATGGGATAAACATTGAGATGTAACAAGAATAAATTAATAAAAATAAATAAATAAATAAATAAATAAAAGAGTTGGTGGATGGGTGAGCTAAAGCTTTCCAGATCAGGCGGTTAGTGTGGACTGTATGCAAATGGAGTTCAGTTTGGTTTTCCCCCATTCTTTTCATAAACATCTCATAATATAACGATACTTCAGTCAACAACAGAGCACCTGTACCACTGTGGCCCTGTAAGATTATAAAGGTTCCAAAATCAGTTCCCACTACAAGCTACCAGAGTGTCGCCTTGTCACACGTTCCTCAGATACCTGCATAGATGCTGATGCAACATATGCCTTCTGTGTAACTTGGCAGATAACAGGCCAGGATGCCTGATAGTAGAGAGCAAATGATGCCTGTGGGGTGGAGACGAACTTCCTGTTTCTGGCTTACTTATCCACTACATAGTATTCGAAACTTTTCATAATACAACGGAAGAGTGGGGAAGGCTTAAGGTGTGGTTTGTTCCCCCCAAAGAGCAGACAAAGCAAATGTCTCTCCATTGAAGCTAGGTTAGGTGTGTCTTACCATCAGGCTTAGCATCCAGAGTTGGCAAGTCATGAAACAGACCAAGACCCTTGAGAGGGCCTATGCCATATGGTACTGATCTTGAGGAACCACGGGACCATGTACTCCTCCTGCCCCACCCAGGCCTCCCTGGAAGACCTCAGTTGAGAGAGCAAGCCACCATAATGGTTCTGGTTGTGTCTGGTTCCTGAAATGGGCCACATCTGCCTTCCTCTCCCCCTTGCCTTCTAAAACTCAACAGGCAAGAAGCACAGGGCCCCATACTGAGGGAACCACAGTCAGTTAGTGCTGTATCCCATTGCAAATGTCAAGTTACTTAAAAATGGAAGACAAAAAACAGTATAGGGTAGGAAGGACCCACCACAAGTGAAAATATGTGTGGAGTCACCACTATCATTCTATGACATCACAGATAATTGCCAAGGGTTTGGCCATGGCCTTCTATAACTGAAAACTGCTATGCACAGCCCCAGGATGGTTCTGGATCCTCCTGACTTGGACATTCACTCATGGAGTGATTCTGAGCACGCTAACAAAGAAACACTTTACTTGGCTGCCAGACAGAGTGATGTTTATCTGCGGGTCCTTCACAGATGAGATGCTAAGGATCACAAGACATCAACAGGGACTGGGGCAAAGTACTGGTGCAACCGCGCCAGGTGGGCACAGAGGGCAGCAGAGGGTTTAATTGCAAGCGTTTTATTATTATTTAGCCATTCTGACATTTCACACATCATTTGCCTGTACAATTACTTCTAACTTCATTTTAGAGCCATTTAGGGAACAGACAGATGATGATTCTCTTATAGGAGAGATGTCTTTGTCAACAGACAAGTGGTAAGCGACTCTCTCTGCATTCCCTACATTGGCACCCTCCCCTCAGACTGTGAGAGCTGCCCTGGCATGAACCAAGAAGAATTTTACGTTGAAACCTAACACCTGTGGGTGTGGTCTTTGGAGGTTGGGGCTTGGGAGGTGGGGAAGTCTGGAAGCTGGATCCTGGTCGTTTTGAGGTGTGGGTCAGAATTCAAAGGGCACCCAGTGAGATCTCCAGGAACTTGGGTCCTGATCCAAAGAACTGGACCAGAAATGGGGTTTGGAAAAGTGGTAGTGATTGAGCAGGGTTCTTTCTTAAGGAAAAGAAAGGTCATCCTGAGAGAGTGTGCCAGAGATCTAGAAAGACTGGAAGCTCTCCTGGCCACAGTGGAGAGAGCCTTTGAGGGTTGTTTACATTGCAAGTTCCTCCTGCGGTTGGCAATTACAAGGCTTCTCTCAGGAATGCTCTGTCCCTCACAGGTAGTCTTGGTGGGGAGGTATTTCCTGTCTTCTTGCCAGCTGGCTTCTTTTGTGTTATTCCTGTCACCTCTCCCTCCAGTCCTTATTCTCCTACTAAGAGGTGGACAGTGATGGGGTAAATGGTCCCAGAGCTGCCTATCCCTCCTGCCAGTGAAGGATGTCATTTGTCAACGAAGAACTGGACCTTTCTGGTCGCACCAAATCTTTCAGAGCTTTCAGCCTCCAGAACTGGAGTGAAGCAAACCTGGCATTAGCAAGCTGCTAGTCTATGGTATTTTCTTACAGAGCCAGCTGAGGAGACCAAGACAGCGACATTCAGCTCTGCAGCCGTACACATTTCACAGAAACTCGGTTTCCTTTGACTGTAAGGACGCTGGAGACAAGGCTGTGTACTGTTACTAAAACTGTCTTTTTTGGGGGAAGCTGCTAACCTGCACTTCCTGTATACTCAGGTAATTAATTTTATTTCTTCTCAAATCTTTGATGGGGTTGAAGACCAGATAGTTTAGTTTTACAATTAAGCTTAATTGTTGAGGGGTTAAGGTGTTTTTAGGTCTAGATAGGTGTTTTAAGTTAATAATGATGAGACATGATAGATATTAATTTACATTCAGAATTTTAGATGCACCAAGATAGGAAAGATGTTTTCTTCAGGGCTGCCAAATACAAATAGCCAAAACACTATGAATGTAACATATATATAATTCCTGATTGTTTCATGGTTCTTCTTGCTGTAGGTAGTTTATTGTATATATGTGTGATAATACAAATGTATATGTGAAAAATAGTTAATAAAAAGAAAAGAAAAATAAATGTTTTCCTTTATAAGAAAAAAGAGAACCAAACTGCTTCAACATCCCCTCATGGCCTTCACAATCAATCCTGTCTTTCTTTCAATGGCCAGGCATGTGTGAAATGACAGTGGTTCAGGAAGCTACTGCCTTCTTATCCAGGCTAGAGGAAGTTAGGCACCAAAGTTCCTGAGCAAGGCTGAGCAACTGGCTCTGGCTGGGCCAGTCCAAATGCTGAGGGATATAGGATAAAACAAATGACTTGGCAAGTAGCTCTCAAGAGTCCATCCCTGGACTGGACAGGGCTCTGGATTTCATTTGCATGATTTAGCAGAAGGAAGCCTGAACTGAAATGCAAACCGCAACGCTAGTGGTTTGCTTTGGATAATAGCTTGGCATACACATCCTAGTTTACAGCCTTTTTCCATCTCCAGAAAACACAACAGTTCTATAGACCTCAGCTTAAACAGCTCCTCTGCTGCCAGTGTTCCAGGGTGACAATGGAATTGTGCTGTCATTTGCATATGGTGTTCTGGTTGACGGTACGTTCCAGATTTATTGGGCATTTTTATTCACCTTCTGTGGCTGAATCCTAAAACTCACTATGTGCAACTCATAAAGAGAAAACTTGAGCAGCAAGAACATACACAGAGATGCATGTCATTAGCCCTGTCAGAAGCAGCAGAGAGAACAATTCAGGGGCACAAGCTTGAGCTCTAATGGGATCCACAGGGTATCCCTGGCAAACATGGAACTGATGACCCCAATAGTGGGAGTTCATTGGTCTGAGCTCTGCAAAGGACAACCTGTGCTCTTGACCCGCCACCCCAGGCCAGCTGAGCAGCAGGGTCCTGGCAGGTGAAGAAAGTGGTTTGATGTTTGCAGAAGGCCTGCTACCCAGAGTACAGGACAAGCAGCATCACCCACCTCCTGAGCATGGGAGACACAGTCTCAGCAAAACACACACACACACACACACACACACACACACACTTGTGCACACTCACTCTGGGGAAGCTGCAGTGTGAGCTGGTGAATGTGCACATCCTTAGCTCAGTTTGATGGATGACTATGTCACGTGAACTATGGTTTTGCTGCCTACCTCATAGCCTTCTACGCCTCTAAGTCCTAGTCTTAAAATAAGACCTTATTCTGGAGCCATTTTGAGTGACCACAACCTGGGAACACAGACTTAGGTTTCCCCAAATTCGATGTTCTAACACAGAAGCAGATGCAGGACCAATAATAAAACCACAAATCAAGGCAAATTTAATATGCATCAGTGGGTGCATCATAAAGGTGGTTACAGTGAGGGGAGTGAGGCTCTTCTATAAGGTCTCAGATGTTATCTGGTGGCATTCTTAGCTTTGGGATTGGTAGAAGCCAGTGCATCTAAGGCAACAATTCCAAAGACCCTATTACCAAATGATGAGCATTTTAATTAGCATTTCTATTGCTATGATAAAACACCATGACCAAAAGCAACTTGGGGAGGAAAGGCACAACTGTCTGAAACTTCAGTTCCTAGGGATCTTATGACCTCTTCTGACACGCATGGGTACCAGGCATGCACGTGGAACACAGACACACATGTAGGCAGATGCTTGCACATATAAAATTGATTGATTAATTGATTAAAACTGAAAGATGCCGGATATGGCTTTCTGAGTCAATTTCATAACTTACTAAATGGCTATGGCCAACTGTCACCAACTTTGCTGTAGAGCTTCCTCCTGACAGTGAGAATGCTAGGGGTCACTCCCAAAGACAGCATACCTTTAAAACATATGAAATTCATTTGTGTGTTGGATGAATAAATGACGAGGTGGCGATACTTCAGCCAGAAAGTAAAGAAAGAAAAACAAAATATGTGAGCAGAGCAGAAGAGTCAGTGTTTAACTCCAGATCATTCATGGTGAAATTGAATATGAGTTGCTATAGATATTTGGGGGGAAAGAAGACTCTATTCCCAGAGGATGAGTGTCTTAGGTAGAGTTTCTGTTGCTATGAAAACACACTGTAACCAAAAGCAACTTGGGGAGGAAAGGATTTGTGTCATCTTACAGCTTCTGGCAAAGTCCACCAATGAAGAAGTCAACACAGGAACTCTTATTCATGATCTAAAGCAGAAGCCATGGAAGGGTGCTGCTTAATGACTTGCTCATTGTGGCTCCATTTTTAGCATGTTTTCTTATAAAAGTTAAGCCAGGGTAGCACCACCCACAGTGATCTGGGCCCTCCCACATCAATCAATTACCAAGAAAATGCCCTATAGGTTACCCCACAAGCCAATCTGGTAGGGGCATTTTCTCAATTGAGATTCTCTCTTCCCAAATAAATGGTTGTGTGTTGTTGACATAAATCTAATCAGGACAACTGACCCCTTGTCACACTGGCAAACTAAATATATTACTATTAAACCATAACTTTTCATTTCTTGTTCACCCTCAAGACCTCATATTAGCATTGGTATCTAAATATAAGTTATTACAACTTCAAAAGTCTCACAGTCTTTAAAAGTTCAGTCTCTTTAAAACATCTAAAGTCTCTTTCAAAGTTCAAAGGCCCTCTAAAATATCCTAAAAGTCTTCCTCAAATATTCAAAAAAAATCTCTCTAAAATATCTAACATCTCTCAACTGTGAGCTCCTGTACAATCAAAAAATAAGTTACATAGTTTCTTACTCCAAGAAGGAAAAATCAGAGAACAATTACAGTATAATCAAAGCAAAAGCAAATCCCAAACACTAAATAAAGCTCAGTGTCAGACATCTAGGACTCACCATCCTCTGGGCTCTAAAGGACTTGGGCAAAGGACTCCATGTATCTGGCTATGCCACCAACAGCACACAGCATGTTCCATAGGCTCAGGCCAGCTCTCCTCCACAGCTGCAGCCATCCTGACAAATCATCTCATGGTATTGATACCTCTAAAACACTAGGGTCTCTAATGAAACTGGGCTCCACTCTTGCCAGTAGCTTCTCCTGGGCTCTCATCATGAATCTTAACCCTCTTACATGTTGCCACGCCCCAATTTCTCTCTATAATCCCTTTGTGAAATCAAAGAAGGAAAATACATTAAAAATATAAAAATAAGAGAAACTAATAAAGATCTAAGTGGGAAAACATAACTACTTTTTTTATTGACTAGATATTTTAAGATGTCAGCTTTTCCTATGTTGACTTCAAGACTTAACATAGTTGTATATAAAATGTCTGGACAACTTTTAAAAACCTAGAACATAACTCTGAAATATACATAAAAATATAGAGAGCTTATTATGGGCAAACAAATTATTTTTAAAACAATTCTGAGTCTTACTGTGGTGGTTTGAATTAGTATGGTCCACATAGGCTCATATATTTGAATGTTTAGTCCCAGTCGGTGGGATGGTTTGGGAAGGATTAGTGGGTGTGGCCTTCTTGAAGGAGGTATGCACTAGGATTGGTCTTTGTGTGTTTCAAAAGCCCACACCAGTCCTTGGTATAGACACTGAAGGCCATCATGCCTTTAGTCTCAGCACGTGGGAGGCAGAGACAGGCAGCAGGTAGAGTCAGGTTGAGGTCGGCCAGGTCTACACAGTGACTCCAAGACATCTCTTTTCAAAAGCCTACACCATTCCCAATTAGCTATTTCTCTTCCTCCAACTTGCTGATCAGATGTAAGATTTCAGCTCTTAGTCCAGCACTTGCCTGCTTGCTCCCATGTTCGTCACCATGCTGGTTATAGCAATGAACGTTCTTCTCTTACAGGTTGCCCTGGCCACGGTTCCTCTTCACAGCAATAGAAAGTAACTGAGACACTTACACACTTACACATGCTGGATTTTGAGTTTACAGTAACACTGAAGTAAATAAGACATGAATATGAAGATGGACAGGTGCATCAATAGAACAGGAATACAGGAAAGGATAAATAATTACAAGGGCTATTGATTTTTTTTTTGACAAAGTCATGAAAGCAATTTAAAGGGATTAAATATTCAAACTACGTGGGGCTCAATTAGCTGAACAGACACATGCAGAAGCAAAGAGACATTTCTGGTTTCCAGTCTGTCTGTGATAAACTTAGATGTCAGCATTCCTGTTGTGCAAAAACGGAGAAAGCAGAAGAGCAGATCAGAAATCAAAAACTCTTCTTGCCATAGACCAACTGCTGCCTAAACAAAAGAGGCAGAGAGCGGTTCAGGGAGCTATAGTCACAGCAGCAGAGACCTCCACAGGAACCTGAACTACTGTTGTAACTTTAACACTGTTGGAGTAAACACCCCCCCACACACCATGGAAGCCCAGTTACAGTGTGAGGAGTCTGAACTTCTGTGAGTTTGACCTCTATGACCACATTAAGATTCTTACAAAGGGACCAGCAGAAAAGCTCCAGTGACTTCAGCAGGTGATGAGGAGTGGCCATTGTGAAGAAGGCTGAGGCACCCTGTTGCTGGAAAGTCCTGTTGCTCCTGTTTGCTTTCTGTTGCTGTTGGAAAAAACATATTCTAACCAAAAACAACATAAGGAATAAAGGAGTTTATTTGGTTTATACTTCCAGGTCACCAATCAAGATAGTCTCTCACAAGACCACACATGGGGCCTGTAGACAAAACTGTAAACATTTTCTTAATCCATAATGCTTTAGGTTCAGAAAAACATGAAGTAATTATGACTGAGAACTTTCTAAAATTAATGACAGATTGCAAGAAATGGACCTAGAAAGCCAAAATACTACCAGATGGGATAAATGGGAAAAAAAAAGAGTCTACATCCATTGTACCATCTCCAAATTACCTAAAATCAAAGACAAAGATAGACTTTGAAAAAAGTCAGATGAGGCATGGTGCCTAATGGAGCAAGGA
This sequence comes from Acomys russatus, assembly GCF_903995435.1. Lineage (NCBI taxonomy): Eukaryota > Metazoa > Chordata > Mammalia > Rodentia > Muridae > Acomys > Acomys russatus. The sequence continues at coordinate 50,824,830 of NC_067153.1, forward strand.
GGATAAAATGATGTCACAGTTTTCTTTAGTATCCACACAAGCCCAGAGAGGAGATTCAAGGATCTTACACGTCAGGAGCAACCCTACGAACCTTAAGTTGAGATTCCAGCAAGCTTATTTTTCAAGGGTGAAAGAGAAATAGATACTTCTTTCTTATAAATAAAGATGGAGGGAGCTTGTTGCCAGTAGTCTGCTCTACACAAAAATGTTAAAAGGATTTCTTCACAGAAAATGGAATTACATAGACCAAAAATTGGATTGATATAAAGAGGATTAATAAAGAATAAATGGGGCTGGGGACCTAGCTCACTTGATAAGGTGCTTACCCAAAGCACTGAGTTTGATGCTAAGTCCCACATAAAACCTAGAGTGGTGGCACATACAATGTGCCAAGTCGACAATCAGGAGTAGCTGTCACCTACTACCTGTACAATACCCGGTATAGGGAAGTTTTGGTTTCTTTTAAAACTCCGTTGTGTTCTGTTTTTGTTTTCATTCCAAGTATGGGATATGGGGCTGGTTTTGGTTTGCTCACAGCTGATAGTTGCCTCATGAAGCTTGGAAAGGGCCATAGTCTTTGCCAGCTGCAGTTAGTTGAATTCTGAGGACCTGGAGAGGGTATAAATACCAGAGCACAGAGAAAAGAAGAAGGATGCTTCGAGGGACATTCTGAGAGAGTTATGCTTCAAGGAGATGGTCGGAGGAGGAAAAGGTTGCTGTTTCACTGGACTGCTAGATATCCTGACAACTGAGATTGGTATTGCCCCAAACAACTCAATGACCCTAACAATCCAAAAACAACCAAAAAGAACTCTGCCCCCTTTCCCCCTCTAACCTTTCTTTCCTACATAATTTTGGGGGTGAGGGGGGGTTCGTGGAAGGGAGATAGAGATATAAGAAACCATATAAAATAGTTTTAAAAAGGTCTCAATTAGTTGGTGTCATTTCAAAGCAGACTCAAACTAGTCACAAAAGAATTGTAAGGGAAGTTTTTGTTATGTTATGTGGGTGTGTTTTTGTATTGATTCCAAGTGTGGGAAGTGAAACTGCCTTTTAGTTTGCTCACAGCTGATGAAGAGCTTCATGGGTGGGCATGTGAACTTTGTCAGCTGGAAACTGACTCCTGGGAGGTGGGGTCTTTGCCAGCTGAAAAACATTGTGGTGTGAACTCGGAGAGGATATAAATAGGAGCAGAGACAGAGACAGAGACAGACAGAGAGAGACAGGCAGAGAGAGACAGGCAGGAGAGAGAGCTCACTTTGAGGCTCTCCTAGAGAGAAACACTCCAGAGAATACTCTGAAGAAGCTACTGCTGATTTGTTCCACTGTTGCTGTTTGCTGTGTTTGTGGTTGCTTTGCTGGACCACTGGAATCCTGATGACAGAGAGTTGAATTGCCCCCAAGGAACTGAGTCTAAAAAGATCTGCAGCCCCTGTCCCTACTAACCGTCTTCCTCTCCTACCTAGGGTTGGTGGGTTGGAAGGGGGGTAGAAGCATTAAGGAACCCCAAATAAAGTAGTTTTTTATCAAAGCCTACAAAGAAGATTTCAAACTCTAAAAAAAATTAAAATAATATTACTGATATGTTAAGAAAGAGAATAGAATAGAATCTGATAATGTGCTCAATTTAAACCACAGAAACACACACACACACAAAAGAGTCATAGACAATAAAGAAAAAGAGAGGTGGAGGGAAAGAAGGACAGAGGGAAGAAGGGATGGAGAATAGGAGATAGAGAGAGTGAGACAGAAGAGAAAATAGGGAGGGGAGAAGGAAGAAAGGGTACACTTAGAGAAAACATTGACTATTTAATAAATAGTACTATAACACACCAACAATCGTTTTAAATATCCATATTCTAAGTATTCCAGCTAAAAGGCCGACTTTCCAGAGTAGAGCATAAAAACCAACCATGAAAAACAAAACCCGTGGCACTCAGAGGAAGGATAGCAGGTAGCCAAGAAGAGACTTGATACCCTATGAGAATATATAGGGGGAGGTGATTCCCCTCAGGAACAGTCATAGGGGAGGGGAATAATGGGAAAATGGGGGGGGGGGAGGAATGGGAGGATACAAGGGATGGGATAAACATTGAAATGTAACAAGAATAAATTAATAAAAAAAATAAAAAATAAAGAAAGAAAGAAAGAAAAGAAAAGAAAAGAAAAAGAAAAGCAAAACCCAACTACATGTTGTCTACAAGAAACCCAAGTTAGTGAGACAGGGATTAAAAGCAAATGAGTGGCGGGGGGGTCCTGTACCAATAATGTTCAAATGAAAGCTTGAGTACATAAATTAGTTTCAAGCAGGGCACACTTCACAGACTAAAACAAATTGGTGCCAGAGGAGCACAGTGCAATGATAAAGGGGTCACTCCCATACAGAGACCAAAGGATCTCTATTATCCATAATGAAGCATCAAATACAGGAGGCAAACACAGACAGAACTGCAAGGGGAAATATCCACCTTTACCCTCACGGCACACACACACGTAAAGATTCATTTGATATATAGCACAGCAAGACATATAGAATATGATCACAATGGAGCACGTGGAGATTTCTTACACAGGACACAGACAGCACATACAACAGCAGGAAAGGTTGATAAATGAGAATTGTTCGAATGAAGAATTTCTGCTCATGAGCAGACGTAGTAAACAAAACACACAGGCAAGCAGAGAGGAGGCTTCTGAATACAAACCTGACAAAGGATGTTGGAGGGTCTTATCAGGATAGAACGCGTGTACTTTTAATAATGAGAAGACAAACAACCCAAAGAAAGCAGACAAAAGTCTAAAGGACAGGCATTCCATAGCGGAAGCTGTGTGAATGGCCAGCAGCCCTTTAGAATGTCCTGAGAGCCACTCTCATCAGAGATGCAAAATAGAAAGCTAGTGAGTCACAGCAGAGACTCGCTACCAAAGACTGGCAAAATTTGGCAGAAATCAAAGCTCCCAAACACACTAATGAAAACACAAAATCCCTCTACGACGATAGGAAGATACAGTTATTTCTTACACCATTAAATATTTACATTCTGACCCACAGGTCTACTGGTCAATATATACCAAACAGTAAAGGAAAGCAATAGAAAGGCAGAAAAGAAAGGAGGGAGGGAAGGGAAGGAGGGCAGGAGGGAAGGGAAGGAGGGCAAGAGGGAGGGAAGGAGGGCAGGAGGGAGGGGACGGAGGGCAGGAGGGAGGGGAAGGAGGGCAAGAGGGAGGGAAGGAGGGCAGGAGGGAGGGGACAGAGGGCAGGAGGGAGGGATATCTTACAACAAAATTCTTCTGCCAATTTAATTTACCATGTCAAATTGCCTACCCAACACACTTGTCTATGAAAAGAACAGATAAAAATGTGAATTTCAAAGTGTGAAGCATTGGCAAGGATGTAGGGCAACTGGAATTGTGTGTGTGCCTTTGGTGGGAGAAGTCTGGAACAATGGCTTTGAAAAATAACTCGTCCTTGTCAAATGAGTAAGTCTGGGTACAACTTATGTCCTGGCCATTCTGTGTCCAGGTTTGAGTACTAACTCTCCCCTGCCTATGGGCATCAGTGGATGCTTAGGGGACGCTTTAAGAAACCTATTCCTTAAGCACAAAACTAGATGTCTATCTGTCACAGGATAAATAAACAGGATATGTTTATGTGTTTGTACAAATAAATTCTCCATATTAATGAAAATATACCTCAGCAGCAGAAGCATCAGTGAACGTATGTAAGTATAATAAGCTCCATAATATAGGCATGCCTTAAAGATATTTATCTTTAGTGCAGCATGATTCTGTTTTACAAAATGCTTAAAATGTGTGTCAATTGCTTTGGTGTCACCATGAGCAACTTATTTATTTTGGCTCACAGTTTTGGAGGGTTAGGGCCGTTCTTTGGCCCTGTGCTCTTGAACAGAACATTGCACCTGTGGTGCAGAGCTGCTCACTTCGTGGCTGCTGCGTGACTTTTCACTAGGACTGATCCTTGTCACCACAGAGAACGGAGCCACAGATAACAGTCAAAGAGTGATACCAGCCAATAGCTCCCAGCCTTTGAAGGAAGCTCAGCCTGAGGAGCCTTTCTCCACAGCCTCTGGATTAGAGTTGTAATTCCCTAGAAGGGGTGCTCTGTCACCTGCTGTCTCATGGGAATCACTATCGCTGCATGCTATCCAAGTCTGACGTGGCCACCAAGACCACTCAAGAGGTTGGATGGGACACAAGATTCACATGGGTCCCAGACAGGACGACAGCACCCAGGACACCTCTGATCCCTATCCATGGCACTGACATCTCATCTCGATACGCCCAGCTTTAAAAGAGATTTCTCCATGAGGAGCTGTGTGGGTTTCAAAGTCCAGCACCACAGAATTGGCAAAGGTCAAGAAGCCACGTCCTTGAAAAGGAATAAAATTAATTACAGGAAGTGCAGGTTAGCATCTTTCTCAAGTCTCTGATAGGGTTGATGACCAGACAGTTGAGTTTTAGAATTAAGCTTAGTTATTAGGGGTTAGGATGTTTTTAGGGCTAGATAGATGTTTTAAGTTGATAGAGATGAGGCATGATAGCTACTGATTTACATTCAGAAATTTAGACTCGCCATGATAGGAAAAATGTTTTCTTCAAGGCTGCCAAATACAAATAGCCAAAACACTATGAATGTAACATTTATATAATTCCTGATTGTTTCATTGTTCTTCTTGCTGTATGTACTTTATTATATGTGTATAATAATATAAATGTATATGTAAAAGAAGATTTAAAACTCTTGAAATATATAAGGTAAAATAAATAAAAATAAAGACAAAAAAACACAAACAAACAAAGAAGCCACATCCTGACAACTGGCATTTCCTAAATTCCTGCTACTTGCTGAAACTCTAAAAATATCCATGCCCGAGACCTGGCATGAAGCCACTCATCTTTATAGCTCCAGCTCTCAGGTCCTTTGGAGCCTCATTTTGGTAGCCTGACATGGACTTGTTACCAGTACATAGTTGAGGCCACCACACTTGTTGCTAGTACTCAGTCCCCCTGACTTGAGGCCACCACACCCTCACCCTGTTCTGACCAAAGGAAGCACCTCCTCTGCCCAAAGAAAGCATCCTAGAGTTGGAAGAGCCAGCATGCTTCAGGAGTTGCTCTGTAGCAACATCAGGACCAATGAGGCAGAAGAAACTTCATCTCTCCAACAGAAAGCCTTGTCTGAACTTCTACCTAGCCACACCCCAGACCCCCAGGGCGGGAAGCCAGTGCCCAGGCCCGCTGAACAGTTGATTTTCATCCTTTCAAACTCCTCTGCGCTGAGCTCAGTTAATTACAAAACTAGTTCACACTTGTGATTTTGGTTTGCAGCCACCTCCGCACCAAGTAATTAGACTGGCATTCAGGAGCAGCGGAGCGTGACCCGCCTCAGTCTGGTGAAGCTACTGACAAGCTCCACCAGACCCAAGCTTGAGCTCAGCCCGAGGCCCCTCCGCATTTAAGCCTGGAAGGCATTACAGGGACAGAGCTCCACAAATTAATTAGCAATTAAAAACTTTATTTACAAAATCAATCCATGGGTACACGCCTTGTTAAAATGCTAACTATTATTTCCAGGCGACTTTTAAATAAGAAATGAACAGAAATGCTAGGGGTTGACGGTGCGTCATGCGAGAACATCTTCAAAAACAATTTGTTGAATATTAATGAACTGAAAATGTCATTTCTGGTCCAATTACTAGAAGTAATTAGTTTTTTTAATTATGGAGGAAGTAGAATTTTAATAAGGTCAATTTTACAATTACAGTTTAAAAAATACTAATTGTATTGTCATCACATCTTATATAATAAATGACATTAACTTGCTAACATCTGTTGATTTTCATGTAAATAAAGCAAAAATATCATTGCACTGGGTTCCCCAGGGGGTGACATTTTAATGAGCGAAACTCTGTCTCTGGCACAGGAGGACAGGGGGACACTAAGAGCTCCCAGGAGGTGGTCTGGAGGTGTCTCCAAAGACCTGATGGCTTCCCTGGAGAGAGGAACTCCACAACATCTTTTACGCTTACCACAAGCACAAGGCTTTACAAAGGCCAACCTCAGATTCATAGTGCAGCCAAAGTTGGAAGGACACTGGGATCCTGCTGTGACACTGTCTCCCCCTGCTGGAGGCAGAGCACGCCCGGCAATACTGAACCCCTCCACTGCCTGTCCTGTCCAGCCCTCTTTCCCAGATCCCCACTGTGCCTTCCTGTCACAACTGCAGGTCCCTCAGGCCACTCCACCTGCTTGCTGCCTGATCACTGACCCCACTAGGATGATTTGTGTGTTCAGTAATCTCACCCAAATGGCTCACACAGCACATTGGCTCCATGGCAAGGACCTGGGCAGGTATGCCTTACTTAAAGCTGTACACAACTGACACCCTATAGATGAGTAAAGTTCAAGCCCAGATGGTTCTGTTTTCTTGCCTTAGCTATGGTTGAATGCGCAGAAGCATATGTGCTAAACTAATTGCCACAGTTAGGTATTGGGGGTGTAGAAATTTGATCCAACCATAGTGTTTAGAAGTGAGACTTTTAGTGATACGGATAAGGTCAGCAGACTGGAGTTTGTAAGTGAATCCTGGAAGAGGGAGAGGGGGCCAGAGGACTCTGTGATGCCCTGTGCCCCTTCCTGACTTCACTGGCAAGAAGCCCCTCACAGAATCCAGGCCCTTGGCCTTGGACCAGAACCTGCAGCAAAATAAGCCTTTATAGCCGGGCGTGGTAGCGCACACCTTTACCCCCAGCACTCGGGAAGCAGAGGCAGGTGGATCTCTGAGTTTGAGGCCAGCCTGGTCTACCAAGCGAGTCCAGGACAGCCAAGGCTACACAGAAAGGCCTCGAACAACAAACAAAAAATAAGTTATTCTTTGTAGCTTATTCTGAGAGTGGTATTGTGTTCCTACAGCCAAATATGAACTCCTGTACAAGTGCTGACAGTGGCCTGACTGAGCGCTACACTGCTCTTAAATACCTCCATAGGTAACACTGCACCGTATCCAACAGCAACAACAAAACAGTAAGCACAGCATTTTAGCATCCACTGCACACCAAGTTGTCACACATACTTTTAGGCACCTTTAAGGCCCCCATGGATGCTCCAAGAGACTGAAGCGGAAGTGAGTTATTCTGCCTGAGAAGGCAGCTGACCCAGCTCACAGAATGCTCTTTAAAGTCTAAACACCGCCAGGGCAGCACCTGTCCTTTGCTTGCCAGCAGGAGCTAGCCACACACGCGTTCTCTCACTGACCTTCAGTGTAACACTGGCCAGGTGGGTTTTGAGGGCAGAGGGAAGGGAAGCCAAGAACGCCCGGTGGGTCCTAAGCTCTGAAGTCCCAGCCACATACATTGCCCTCCCTGCCCAGTCTCTTCCTAAGCTACAACTTTCCACTGGGCTCAAGGATAGTTTTGTGTTAGGTGCCATCTATGGCCGCTGCCCCAACATGGCTGTGAAGAGCAAATGCTGAGGCCATGGCCCAGCCCAGGGAATCCAGTCCATCTCCTAGTTTAACAGCCACAGGCAATGGGCTCCACAGCAGTTCTTCACTTGGCCGAATAACAGCCTGTGGCCTGAGTGTTCTGTAGACATGAGAGTCCGGGCATGGCCCAGGGTTGTCACTGCCCCCTCTCCTTCATCCTCACTGCACACAGCCACATGAGGAGAGCGAATCCACCTCTGGCTGACCTTGAATCGTCTGATCCCTGACCCGAATCAAAGTCCAGATAGGTTTCCCAAACCGGCATATCATGTGCTCCTGCGTCCTTGTGAGGAACCTCTCATATCTAGGCCACACTCCCAGCCCACACTTAGGCCTGACTGCAGGTATCAAGGCGGCGCTTTGCCCCAGAGCTGGCCCACCTCCTCGGCTTCCTTTGTCCTGCTGAGTGCCTTCCATGACTCTGTGCCCATCTATCTCTGCCCAGAACTGACCCAGGCATTATCAATGGCAAGACAGATGATCTCAACCTAGGCTGTTTTCTCTGAGGACGCTCTGCCATCCCACAAAAGAAGACTGCCCTTGGCAGCCTGAGGAGTGCTCCCTGCAGAGACCCCTCCTTCAGGTGTGTGAGTGCTCCCTAAAGAAGTGTTTCTGTGGCTCCTGGTGAGATGTCTCCCTGCAGGGAACAGCTTGTGGCCATTAAAATGGTTTGTGGGCATTTGTTAGATACTTGGGAGAGTCCTATTGAATTTTAATTACCCAGATTAAGATCTAGCGATATAATTATTGAGATATATAAAAGTTTTATTTGAATATAGGCATCCCAGAAATCAAAGCTCATGGGACAGTAAATGATTTTACTGCATTCCACTGGGAGGCATCTGTGAGTGCCAGGACACGGACTCCCACCTCAAGGGCATTCTCTCTCTCCTGGGCTAAGGTCTTGGGAGGCTCCTCAGGCAGAGATGTTTCCTTCAGGGCGGAGGCTTCTCCACAGCAAAGGTGCAGGGGTAGGCCACACCTGCCACAGGCTCTGGGCCCCTGACTCTCTCAGGCTGTGAGCAACTTTTCACTGGGCAACTGTCAGCAAGGAACAGCATTGCCTGAGAGCCGAACCGTCAGACACTGCCCCCAAGTGTGTGTTCATCCACCGCCCACTTCACGAGCTTGGGAGCCTTTTGCATCTCAGTTGCTTCTCTTACCATGACTATTCGGCTATTCTGGAATAAATATGACTTGAGAGCTACGAAGCTTTCGTTAACTTCTAAGGTCCTGAGGGCACTTGCCTGGCCCCATTCTGATTCCTCGGGGATGTAGAGACTCCCCAGGGTCCTCTGTTAGGTTATTGTGCATCAGCACCTTTCCCTCAAAGGTTCTCTTGACCACTACCTGCCTATCTCTCTCAGGGGCCCACACCAGGCCAGGGGACAGCAAGGAACCCTTACACTCCCACAGCCCACACACATCAGGAGTTCAAAGATAAGGTACCAGAGTCAGTCTTCACCCCAATTCTCTAAGTGGGTGTTAGGGTTTCCCTCTGAGAAGGGAATGCTGAGGACAAGAGATAAAGATGGGACAGAAAGTTTAAGGATGGGGACTCAATTTGTGTCCCAGCCATAAGCTAAAAATCCTTGTCCTCATCCTGGCTAAAGTCCAGAAGTGCCAGAGTGTTTCGGAGCCCTGATCTCTGGCCGATCCCTAGATGATTTGGGGGGTTACCTCTTGAATGGTAAAAGTGATTCCCCCTTGATCAGGGCTCTGAGGGGCCCCCTTAGACAAAGCCATTTCTCTAGCCTGGGGGAAAGCTAGTATTCCAAGCTACACAAAACAACAGAATTAATCCAGTTGGGTGAGTTAATCACCTGGCCAAGGGACCAACCCCTCAGGAAGATGGGCTCATCTTAAACCATGCTAAGGAGCAGGAAGGAATAATCATCCTTTAATGAGATGGTGTACTTCCTTTCCAGAATTCCTAGCCCCTAGCATGCTAACTTACAGCGGCTCAGACAGGAAAGCTTGTAAGCGACCGGCTCAGAAAAGCCTACGTTTTCCATTTCTTCTTTCTGCCTCTTTTCTAAGAATGCTTTCCCCAACACTTAGGCCTCCCTAGTACTTTGATCTTCTTTCCCTAAAGCTCCTCATCCCAAGGTGTAGCTGCTTGTTGCTGTGTGGTCAGCTTCCAGGCTCTAATTCAAAAAGTATGGCGTGTTTTCTCCTTCTCTTCTCCAATTCCTTCCTCCAGGTAGCCGCCAAGGTTTACAGCTTGTCTGCTGCGGGGGGGGGGGGGGGGATTCTTCTATACAAAAGGGGGGGGTTCCGCCCCCCCGGAAGACAAGGTACACTGCCCACTAGTCTTGAGCTGGGATCAGCCCTGGATAAGAGCTCAGAGGGTGGGTGCTCCAGTCAGCAGGCCTGTCCTTGTGATCCCAAGTCCCCGGTGGCCACAGAGGTGGAGCAGGAAGGTTTAGGAAATGCAGCTGCAGTGCTGTGAGCTCCCAACTGCCCCACCCCCATCCCCCAGACTCAGGCAAAGTCCCCAGGGACAGGGACATTCAGAAAAGAACTGACTGGGAACAAAGATATCAGTACACCAGGGGCTCAAGAGCTCCGGGACACTTACGTATCTCATTCTTATTCTGCCTTTTTCTTTCTGGTTCAACAAAATCAACTACCTTAATGGCTGAAGCAGTGTTTTATTTGGACCTGTCATAGGGACAGAATGGAAATCTCCCCACTTCCAGAGGAAGGCGATTGGACAATATTGAAAGTAAGTTATGGGCTTTTAGAGAGACGAGCTTAACAAGGTGAGAGCAAGCCCCTCTCAACCCAGCATAAAAGCTTTCGATTTCCCTCGTAGACCTCAATTCATTGCAGACTGGGCTTAAAAACAGACATCATCAAGGCCCAAAAGCTGTGGTCATTCACTTAAATAAATCACTTTGTTCTGGCTCTATGGCGCAGAGCTCTCGCTGGGCTAAAGGTTTGATTATGCCTGGGGTCCCGCTAAGCCTCTCAGGTAGATTAGCATGCTAAAAAGGAAAGAGAAGGAGAGACAGTTTAAGGGTTTTATTTTCATCTGGTTTTTTTTTTTTTTTTTTCTGAGATCATTTCTCACTAAATAAAAGGGCTTCGGGGTTGAATGCACACACCGAACATAGGACTGTGCTGCTATACCATGCACACACACGTGTGAGCATAAGCAAAAACACGCACCACTGGTAAGGACCAGGCACACTGTGGCTTAACATATCTATGCACCTGCCAACAACACAGGGAAGAACTGGGGCTGCAGCCACTGCTGTCAGCTGGCTCCCTGCTCTTAGTAGATGTTGGACCCACCTCTTAGCAGAGGAAGCTGTCTCTGGTAGTTTTGCTTCTGAGACTCACCTCATTAAAAAAAAAAAAAAAAAAAAAAAAGACAGAACCATGGTTCCCAAAAGGGGCAAGGAGCCCTGCCCAGCCTCTCTTGCACTTAATTCTAATGCAGAGTACCCGTCTAGCACAGAAGGCAGCTTAAGCTGACCTAAGGTGGGAAGAATCAGAGACCCAAGAGAACAGAGGTGTAGCTGAGGCCAAGCGTGCCCAGCCTCCCTCTCAGACAGCCTCTTGGCTGTGGGCCCTGAGCTCTGCTCTTCATACGCTCGGTCCTGTGAAGACAATCCCAGCATTAACTCTGCTGATAGCCTCCTGAGGCAAAACCTAAACTGACTCTGAAGCCCACCCCTTAACAACTATGCCTGAGACGTTGAGGGGCAGGGACTCCTCTAGTTTGGAGCAGAGCACCAGAGATGGAGCTTATAGGTTTGGAGTCAGGGGACCAGAGAGGAAAAACTGGGCCTTGTGTCAGATGCTGATAGGAGCAGAAAGGGGGTGTGTCCACCAAAGATGAGTAGCTTTCTGAGGATGTGTGCTGCTTCCTGAGGATGTAGGCTGCTGCATGGATTAGATCACCTGGTTCTCAAATACGTCCGCCAGGGCGACATGTGTACCATAAGAACTCATGTCTCTACTGAAACATTGAAAAAAAAAATCAAACAAACCAGTGAACCAACTTCTAAGCCTTGGAATACTAAAGTGTTTTCAATCAGGTAAGCTGCGAATCAAAGCCCAGGAAAGCCTGGGGGACTTCTTTGGTCTAGCCCAGAAGACACAGCCTTAGCTGTCTGCACATGACCTCTGTTCTTGAACTCTGAGGGAGAGAGGAGAGTCAGTGACAGATGGTGTGCCTGGCTCACCTTCCCACGTTGCTTGAAGGACTCCTGTCCAGTGCTTGTGTTTTGAAAAAAGTGGAGGGAATTTGTCAAAGACGATGTAAGGTAAATCAGATGACAGTCTTTACTTGGGCACAGGATTATAGTGGAGGCATCAAGAGTGAGCCCCAGATTCTGGGAGGAGAAGCAAAAGAGTTTCTTTTGGAGGATTAGAGTGTACCAATGGGTGTTGCCATGCTCGGGGCACAATGAAGTTCAAAGAAGTCAACACCTATTCTACAGTACACTACCACACTATACTACACTACACCACACCATACCACAACACCATACTACCCTATACCACAACACTACACCTCAAACACGACCCGCGACACACTGTCCTACACTACACTACACTACACCACACCATGCCACAACACTATACACACACACCGCAACACTACACGACACCACAACACGAGACGACCCGACCCTGCAACACGACACGACACCACACACTACTACCCTACACCTCAACTCGACACGACACCACACACTATACGCCCCTACACCGCTAACGGACAGGACCACAACACCACTAGCCGACACACAGCAACACGACATACACCACAACACATACTACACGACACCGCAACACGACACACACCACAACACGACACGACACCTCAACGCTACACTACACCACAACACTATACTACACTACACCTCAACGCAAACTACACCACAACACTATACTACACTACACCACAACACTACACTACACCACAACACTATACTACCCTACACCTCAACTCTACACTACACCACAACACTATACTACACTACACCTCAACGCTACACTACACCACAACACTATACTACACTACACCTCACACACGCACACCACAACACTAGACACACACACCTCAACGCGACACTACACCACAACACTATACTACACTACACCTCCACACTACACTACACCACAACACTATACTACACTACACCTCCACACTACACTACACCACAACACTATACTACACTACACCTCAACACTACACTACACCACAACACTATACTACACTACACCTCAACGCTACACTACACCACAACACTATACTACACTACACCTCAACGCTACACTACACCACAACACTATACTACACTACACCTCAACGCTACACTACACCACAACACTATACTACACTACACCTCAACACTACACTACACCACAACACTATACTACACTACACCTCAATGCTACACTACACCACAACACTATACTACACTACACCTCAACGCTACACTACACCACAACACTATACTACCCTACACCTCAACGACACGCACACCACAACACGATACGACACTACACCGCACGCTACACGAACCACAACACGATACTACACACACCGCAACACGACACGACACCACAACACGAGACTACCCCCACCAACACGACACGACACCACAACACGAGAGACACCTACACTCAAAACACACTACAATACAACACTAGACGACAACTACCCGCAACACTACACGACACCACAACACGATACGACACTACACCGCAACACTACACTACACCAAACAAGACTACACGACACCGCAACGCGACACACTACCACAACACTATACTACACTACACCTCAACACTACACTACACCACAACACTATACTACTACACTACACCTCAACACTACACTACACCACAACACTATACTACACTACACCTCAACACTACACTACACCACAACACTATACTACACTACAACGCTACATTATACCACACTATCCTACACTACTATACTATATTACACTATACCACTACACACACTATATTATCCTACACTACACCACTACACTACGCTACTATACTACTCTACACTACACTACACTACACCAGCGTACACTACACCACTCTACTATCACACTACATTACAATACACTATGACACTATTACACCACACTACACTAAAGCACTACACTTCATTATAATACCCTACTACACTACACTACACCAGCCTACACTACACTACTATACTACGACACCACATTACAATACACTACGACACTATACTACATTACACTACACTACACGAAACCACTGCACTACATTACAATAAACTACTACAGTATACTACACTACACCCCTACACTAGTGAGAAAAAGAAGCAACAACTAGGATGGGCTGCAGAAAGCCTGACCCCAGCAGAGGCAATTGCAGAGGGCTGGAAAGGTAGTTTATTTTTATTATGTGGTTGGTTTGTTTGTTTGTTTGTTTGTGGCATGATTGTCACTGTGTATGTTGAAGCCAAAGACAACCTAAAGGGGAAGTTCTCTACTTCTCCTATGTGGGTCCTGAGGACAGAACTCAGGTGGTCAGGCTTGGTGGCAGGTGCCACCAGTCCTTGTCACCAGCCACTGTTTTCATTTTAGATGGCAGATGCCACCAATCCCTCTCGCTGGCCCCTTTTTTCCTTTTAGTTTCTTCTCCTGTTATATCCACACCAGCTGAACAAACCAAAGGCGCAGAGAGTGCATCAAACCTTCAGTGAAAGTTGCATCCTGACTCCCTGGCCAGAGTTGATGATAAGATCTTAGTCAACTCGTCCTAGGGTGAAACCTTAACTTAAAGAGGGCCCCTTCCCACTCAGCCCTAAAAAGAAAGGAAATTCAACCTCCTTCTTTGTCTGTCTTTTGAAAGAAAATGCCCCCCAAATGTAGTACTGACCCCTAAATCTACAAACTCGTCAAAATCTGTTCTTCTAGGTGACTTTTATTGACACCTTTGTCTTCTAAAAACAGGTTAGGCAGAGACAACTCTGTGACAATCGCTGCCCAAGGTCAACGGCATCTTCCAGGCAAAGAATGGCAGTGTGGGAACTGGGGTCCAGATGAAAAACAGCAGGAGACAAGTTTGGGCCTCACTAGCCTTCCTGCTTCCAAAGGTTACAGGTACAAGAGTCCTGTGCTTGGAATCAAAATGTTTTTTTAAATTGTGCCCAAAATGCTTATCCCAAAATGAAGCTTCATAATAACAGAGTGAGGCCTAAGGCTTATGCATGTGGGGGCAGAGGGGGACACAGGGCATGTGTGTTTGGATCATGCTGTGTCAATGGTGTGTACGTAGTTGGATATGGTAGATGGTGCGTTTTGGTTTGTGTAGAAGGTAGGTATGGGACAGAAGGGCCTTGAGGTGTGTGTCCACACACTATGTGTTACATGTAGATGCACGATGCAATACCCAGGTGTGCCACTTTTGTCTGCTTTGGTTTTGTGGGAGTCCAGCTTTTGAGGCTTTGGGGGAAGTTTCCATGTCACTCAAGTGAAGTGTCATCATGCTCCAACTTCCACACCACATGAACAGACAGGTAACCTTAAATGAGAGGAGCTTGATGGTTCTGTTCGTGCATGCGTGCGTGTGTATGTGCGTGTGTATGTGTGTGTGCATGTGTGTGTGTGCAGGTGTGTGTGCATGTGTGTGCATGTGTGTGCATGTGTATGTGTACGCATGTGTGTGTGCATGTGTGCGTGTGCGCATGTGTGAGTGTGTGTGCATGTGTGCGTGTGTGTGCATGTGTGTGTGCATGTGTGTTTGTGTGTGTGCGTGCATGTGTGTGCATGTGTGTACGTGTGTGTGCGTGTGTGTGCATGTGTGTGTGCATGTGTGTATATGCATGTATGTGTGCATGTGTGCACGTGTATGTGTGTGTGCATGTGTGCGCATGTGTACATGTGTGTGCATGTGTGTGTCTATCTATGTGCATGTGTGTGCATGTGCCTGTATGTGCGTGTGCGTGTGTGCATGTGTATGTGTATGCATGTGTGTGCATGTGTGTGTGTGTGTTTTATTGGCGTTTCCTGTCATAATGAAAGCTGCCAAATTTGTTCCCATACCCCATACGTCATTCAATTGTTCACCAACTACCCTGACACTGGGCAGATATCACATGGCTCCAAAATGTCAAATGCTCTTTGTCCTAATGAAGCAAATAATTTATAAATGCCAAAAGTAAGGATATTTGTATTTATTGCCTCTTGAAAGATCAGTCAGTTATCAGATTTACACCTCTTTGGACAGGCATCTTTTTTCTTTCTGGAATTACTTGGTATAAATTAAATAATAGTGGCATTAAAATTCAACAACAATTTCTCTCTGTATCTCGGGGTCGATCGAGACAGGCAGAGTCAGATAATGACATGATTCCAGGACATGTGGGTTTACATGTGCAAGTGTTTGTGATGGCTAAGTGACGGTGAACTCACGTGGCTCTGGGATTGCCATAATGGCAGCTTCCAAGGGGGCCTATGCCTCCTGGGGACACTCAAGTCCCCATGATCATGCTCAGAAAGACACATGCACACATGCATCTACAGGTCTCTTGGGGTGCACTGAGACAGTCACAGACTTTATAGAGCCTCGTGTGACCTCTGCAGGACCAGGCTAAAGCCCTCATGGGGAATTCCGGTACTCTCAGCGTAAATGTCATCATGATGCTAACATCTGTGCCCTTCTTTTAATGCCTGCACCATTACTTTTGCATCGCTTTGGCCCAAACACAAGGCAGAAGAATTTCCTTGGGGTCACGGTCTCAGAGGATTTAGTGTATGGATGTCTGGTCCTGTGTGCTTGAGCAAAGCCTCATGGTGGCCATATGATGGTGCGGTGGTGTCTTCACTTGTGACAGGAAGCAGAAAGAAGGGAACATAAGAAAGAGCCAGAACAAGATGGAGCATCCCTCCAGGGTGTGCCCCATCCCTCCAAAGACCTATTTTCTCCCTCAA
Source organism: Acomys russatus (assembly GCF_903995435.1). Lineage (NCBI taxonomy): Eukaryota > Metazoa > Chordata > Mammalia > Rodentia > Muridae > Acomys > Acomys russatus. Next base: position 50,841,279 of record NC_067153.1, read on the forward strand.
GACCACACACCCTACTTTCACCATCTACAAATGACAGAGTCATTATGCAACTGTGCGCAGGGACTGATTCATTCATCAGACCAGAACCTTCAGGATCTAATCCTCTGGCACACTCAGAAGTATTGTCAACAGTCATGGGAGCATCTCTCGGTCCAATCAAGCCGACAGTCTAGATTAACCACCCAAGTACCCAACACAGATCCAGGGAGCAGGGGCTTTGCGGGTGCACCTGCAGCCATGGCTTCCAGAGGGCCAGACACAGATAGGTTTGCAGCCTAGCCAGGCCTCTCTAGTGGTGTTTGGTGCACAAAGGCCCAACCCCTTCATGAGCTATCTCAGAGGCAGAAAGATAACCAGGGTCCTGGCTCTCCACAGTATCTGAGAGAAAAGGGCACTGATTCTGGCCCAGAAGGTCCAGGGCTGTGTTAAGTAAAAGCCAATCAAATTCCCTGTGTCATCAGCTCATGCCAGAGTGACAAGATGCAATCTCCCAGCAGCAGCTATTTTCTGTGAGTGCCCCATGGCAGGCCTGCCTCAGTTGGGGGTCCAGTATGTTTCCTTTTATATGCTAGCTAGACCTCAAGTTCTTGCTGTGGCCTTAGACTTTTTAGGCCACAGTCTTTTGCTGTCCTGGATAGTCTTTCACTGCATGTACAGAGGTGTCAATGCCAATCTCTCTAAAATATTGCATGACACCCCCCTCCCAACCCGTCGTGGTAGCTAATGTCACCCATGAGGTAAGCTGAATGTTATATAGTCTACATTTTGCAGACCCCATGTGCATGGATTCAACCAAGGATCAAAACCACTCCAAAAGGAAATCTGATGAAAATGTCCATTTTAACCTTTTCTGGTCTGTCCCCTAAATATTTATACTACAATAACTCTGTATTCAGCATTCACATGGACGGCGTACCACGTATCATCCAAAGGAGCCAAGGTTTCTGGGAGGAGAGCCCAGGCCGCATGCAAACAAACACTCTGCCAGTTTACAGCTAGGAGCCACTGACTTTACCATCCTCCGCAGTCCCTAGACGCAGTCCTCTGTGGACACTCAGAGATTAATCCTTTCTCCCAACCCTTGAAAACTTAGAATTCTGTCCTTCACATACAGATATGAAAGACTTTGCATTCTGGGGATTTGCGTTCTGAGGCTGTCGCTATGCTCTGTGGTTAGTTTGGTGCTGCAGCGTACTGAGGTGAAGCTCTCCGTGGCCTTCCATTGCATGTGTGCTGCTTTGGTAACGGAGTCTGAGGTGAAGAATAGTCCCTTGAGGCCAAGCCTTCAAGTTACTGTGAGAAAGGTCTACAGACTCCTTCCTAGTGGGCCTGTCACCATCATAGGACTTTCCTGAAGGAACGATGATGAGTGCCCAGGGGTCCTGTAGTGTTCAGACATCATATCTAAGGATCCTGTCTTTCCCTTAATCTTGGAGTCCAGTGCTGGACCCCTCTTGTCTCTGGTCAACAAGTAGAGGATGGATGACAGGTTTGAAGGTAAATCCTTACCCCTTTCCCCAGACCTCAACAGACCCTGGGCACTAACACCCTGTAACAAGAGGGCAGAGGATGCTGGAAGCACTAGTGTTCTCTCAACACGATTCTCCCACCCAACATGCTGCCCTGCGAGCCTGGCCCAGCGCCAAGCACCTTCAGGCAGAGTGTACCCTGAGTCTGTGTCTGATGGAACAGTGAACAATGCATTCTTGGATTGTTGGTTTGAGTTTGTTTTGTTTACTTGTTGCTTTTTGGTTTTTTGAGACAAGGTCTCTCTGTGTAGTCCTAGCTGTCCTGAAACTCGCAATGTAGTCTAGGCTGGCCTCGAACTCACAGAGACCTGCCTCCCTTTGCTTCCTGAGTGCCACCGCGCCCGGCACCTTCTTTTCTTAAAGTGTTACTTATGTTCTTATTATCCAGAAATAAAAGCCTGCATTTCTCTATACGCTTTTCCGCCAGCATTTTCCCAGCTTCTCCTGTTACTTTATGTGTGATAACAGTTTTCTTCCTGCCATGGTAAGTATTTTCTTATGGAAAAAAATACTTCCTCCACTTCTTCAAATGTCCAGTCCACAGAGAACCTGATATTTCTTAAGAACCCTAGTCAATCCTTTGTAGAAGCCTGCTGGCTGCTCTGCAACTAGGCAAAGTTAACCCATTCCCAGAGAAGACCCAGTGTGACCATGCAACCGTTCTGTCTGGCGAGCCTGCCACCCTACATGTAAAGGACTATGTAAGGCCAGATGTGGAACAATGAAGGGGTTCATTTATACACATTAGGTAGCGACCAACTTAGACACATATACTTACAGAGTCTTGCAGTCAGTGGAGGTCACAGGGCCCTGGCACAGAAGGAAGGACTGAGCACTGGATAGCACAGTAGTGTGCCTGTGACAGCCCAGAGATTGCTAATAAAACCCTTGCAGCAAGGCAGGCTTCACTGACCCTTTACCTGCAGCTGGGAGGAGCACAATAGAAAACCAAATATGGCGCCTTTCTTCCCTTTTTCTTCTGCTCTGATCTCCACGGGGTTCCCATGCAAGCCCAAGCAATCAATCACCCTGCTGGTCCTCTCCGCTAAGGATGTGTGCTGTTTGACAGAGCCCATCAGTGCAAGCCCCTGGAAACAAGCCATTGCAAATCCTGCTTGTCTTCAGGATGAAAACTGGGGGCGGGGGGAGGATTGTGGGGCACAGGATGGGGAGAGGAACGCTTGGCTTTGTGTCAGCCATCAACTCCTGTGTGCTGTTGCCACCAAAGTGCAGAACCAAATGGACTTCAAATGTTTATTATAGCTGGAGACATTAACCAGGTACTAGGTGCTTGGTGGTAGTAACAGATATGAGCCTGACCTTCACAGCCCCTGGAGCTGCTCTGTAGCCTGGATGGCAGTAAGTGCAGAGCACAGACTACGCAAGCTCCATCTTCCATCACTTTAGGTTTGTAGTCTGCTTTTTTTCCCCTCTGTATCATTTTGACCTGGAAAGACTATGGGAGAGGGGTAAACCTGAAAATGCCCACATTTAGATGCAGACCTAAGATCTAGAAGAAACTAAACTGAAACTAACCTTTAATGAGAGCACGCTGGTTGGACACTTAAGCAGAGAGTCTTGGATGCCAGGTCACTCTCACCTGAACACAAAGAGCCTGGTGACACTTTGCATGCAAGTCCTTGCCACCAGAGAGTCAATCAACTGTGGGCTGAAAACACTTCAAACATTTTTTTTTCCCTGCAGTGAACAAGAACCTTGAACTTTTTCTTGTGTTGTTTTCTAAACGACATCATCTGGAAGCCGTTGACAAAACGTATGGATTGTTCTTAGCCTTACAAGAAGTCAAAGGTGACTTAAAACACACAGAGAGACATGCACGGTTACATGAAAACACCACACTTCACAAGCTGCCCCCTCATCCAACACCCAGAGAGCATCTCAGAAAAGAAGTGGAAGAGATGGAAGGAATGGAAAAGCCAGAAGGTCGGGAAGAAAGCTGGGCAATGCTGACTTCACGGAAGGACATCGTGTTTGTTGCACACATCCATCAATGTGCATCAGTAGCAACGCTATGGTTACATGCTTGAGATCAAGCGGTCAAATTTCCAGCATGATTGGGGAGGGGCCTCATGAGGCCACACCCCTGGGGAAGGAGCTATTGGCAATTGATGACATATTCTCCTTTGGGAACATGGCCTCTGGTGCATCACCTGAGCTCTGGTGGATAGCCCCACACCTATACACGTATGTGCAATACTAGCCAAAAAAGGAGAATGTACAATTGGAAAGGAAATGGGGTGAGGAGTACTAGAGAGAGTCAGAGGGAAGTGACGGGATAGATATGATGAAAATATATTGTACAAATGAATGGAACTTTCAAGGAATAAATAAAATTTAAAAGAGAAAACACTATATTTAATATGGGGATTTGACCACCTGAATTTTGGTGCTGTGATGATTCTTTTTTTCTTTTTCTTTTTTCAACCTGACACAAGCTAGGGTCATCTAGGAAGAAAGAACATCAACTGAGAAAATTGGCCCATAAGCAAGTGGGGGGAGGGAGTACTGTCTTGATTAATGATTGAGATTGGAGTGTCCAGATTATTGTGCGGGTTATTACCTCTGGGCCCATCTTGAAGGGGAAGTCAGGGACTGGAGGCAGGAACTGAGACAGAGGCCCTGGAGAAGTGCTACTTACTGACTTGCTCCCTATGGCTTGCTCAGCCTGCTTTCTTATAAAACTTGGACCCACCATGGGGGCTCACCAAGACTGAACCACCAACCAGAAAGCATGCATGGGCAGGACCTAGGCCGCCTACACATATGTAGCAGATTTGCAGCTTGCTTATCACGTGAGTTCCCTAACACTATGGAAAGGGGCTCTCTGTTGCCTGCCTTTAAATCCATTTTTTCCTAGCTGAGATGCCTTGTCTGTCCTCCATGAGAGGGGATGTGCTAAGTCCTGTTGCAACTTGAGATGCCAGTGTGGGTTGGTGCCCCTTGGGGGCTTCCCCTTCTCTGAGAAGAAGGAGAGTGAGTAGGGGAAGGGGTGTGAGGGTGGGACTGGGAGGAGAGGAGGGAGGGGGATGGATCAGGCTGTAAAGTGATTTAATTAGTTAGTTAGTTAGTTAGTTAGTTAGTTAGTTAGTTAGTTAGTTAGTTAATTCTTGGGCCCAGGGGTTTCCTCTTCCCAGATAACACTAGCTTGCTTTTCTCTGGTATTTTGCAACAGAAATGCATCAACTGACATGGAGTCTACCAACTCCAACTCAAACATTGGAGGGAAACCCTGCCTCTTGCTGTCGTTCTGTAAGTCACAGAGGACAACACCGTGTGCCCATCATTGGCACCATACTAATGTGACAGGCTGTCTAAGAAGGGCTCATACTTGAGGCAGACACAGCCAAGATGTGAACACTGCATCATTTCATCTAAAGGGTATCAGCATCTTTCAAGTGTGTCCCTGAGTGTTTGTTGTGGAAACAGAAGCCTGGGTTATAAGGAAGGGTAGTTATACATAGAAATCAATGTTATCCGTATAAGAAGCTGCTAGAAGCAAGGTCAAAGGTCCACTGTACCCAACACCTCCCAGACCAGCATCCCCACCACATGCTCACTCAGAGTCCTCAACCTAAGACAGCTACTGCCTGGGATAAGTACTTGGGGGTGGGAACAACCAAGACAGTCATTAACAGAATGAGGCATTCACGTCTTGCACATGACTGATTACACAGTTGACGATGGAGACGGATGAGCACAGAGGCTTCTCGTAAGCTTGTGAGTTGAATACAGATCCGGCTGACTCTCATTGGAAATATTAAAGTAAGATTGGCACATCCTTACACTAACTAAAAAATTTTGACATCCTCAAGAAGAGGCAGATGCAGAAAAGACAATCGAATCAATGGAGAGCCTCAGACAGAGCTGGAATCACTCTGCCATGTGAGAAATGTAAATTTGATAAATATAGATTTCAGTTAAACATACCATTAAGCAAATTGATAATTAAGCCAATTAGTTTTAGGCAATTTGACAGTTAGTGATGTGGCTCGGTCCCAGCAGGAGAAGCAGCAGCCAGGCCTGGGGTGACAGGGGACAGCGGCAGGGAGGGGTCTCCTCGTAGATTCTGAGAGTCCCAGCATTCTTAGGTGGGGGCATGTCATCTGAGCCATTTGTTAAGATGCACAGGAGTGGCTGCAATGCCAGAGTTAGCCAGTCCCCACGTGGTAAGGCAAGATGCAGCTGGGGCCTCTGAGGGAACTTGATCCAGCAGAGACTTAAGAACACAAACGCTCTTCTACTGAGGGACACTTAGGCTGTTTCCATGTTCTGGCTATTATGAATAAGGCTGCTATGAACATGGTTGAGCAAATTTTCTTGTTGTGTGCTGGAGCATCTTCTGGGTATATTCCAAAATAAAGATATTTTTCCAATGATTTTCTTCAGAATGTTGTACACCTTTGATACTTTCCTTGGTCTAGTACTCATTTACAGCTTTTATATCTTATATGGTGTAGAATATAACTCAAGTATACATGGATTCAAGTGAATATATGTAAGTATATACTCAATTGCTCTAATACCATTCATTGAAAATACAATATTTTGTTCAACAAATTGCTTTTGTACTTTGTTGTAAACCAGTTATCATATGCATCTGACTGCACTTTTGGTTCCAAGGTATTTCCAACTCTTCCTGTCTAGTCTTTCTGCACAGGTCCAATACTACCTTTTCTGGACAATTATATCATTTCAATAAATATATATACCAGTTGTCTTCCAAAAAAAAAAAAAAAAAAAAAAAGACGAACACAAACGCCACTCAGCCTCGTGGTGAGCTGCGATAGCTGCGGTATGCTAGACTTTTAAACACTGGCACACCCTTCAAGGTGGCACTACAGGACATGGGCCCAGCACAGCAGTGCTCCTCCATTCCCTGTGTCTGAGTCAGAGTTGGCCCAACCCAAACTCTCCTTTACCCCATAATTATCTTTGTATTAATGTGTGGGGACTTCTATTTGCAGATCATGGCATTTGGTGGTTTATCCATAGAAATCTATCTCCCAGGTTTGGTGGCTGCAAAACCAAGAGAGCAGGCCACCTCCCTCGAGTCCTCTTGATGGTTACAGAGGATCACCTTCTCACTGTATCCTCACTAGAGCCTTCCTCTGTACAGGACACCCCTATACCTGTTCCCCTTTCTGGTAAAGACAACATATATGCATCCCTGATCAGGGCCCCAGTATGATGACCTCATTAGAGCTTGTTCATCTCCTCCTAGGCATAGACCCCAAACACCACCATGCTGCTGGCTGGTGTTCCAGCATGCAGCCCAGTTCAGTCCACAAAGCTCTCGCCTTGTCACACTCCTGATGGAGGAACTCTGGACCATTACCCACTACCCTGCCCTAGTCATGCATAGACAAAACAGAAAAAATGGTCCTGCACGTGGAGAAGAGAGCTGAGGTGTGCATTGCTCTCAACAGCACCATGGCCAGAGGCTTTCAACTCTCCCTACAACTTGAAAGCAATATTTGGAATAAGCCTCATTCAACACAGTATAAAACAAGCACTCGGTTCCAATGGCCAGAGGAGGTCAAGCTCCTTTCAGACATCTACCCCGACATGCACACGTGCACACACACCCC